>NW_010325472.1:0-1863 GCF_000700745.2 Antrostomus carolinensis | reverse complement strand
GGTCACGGCCACACAGACAGTTTTCCACCCACACAAAACAGGACGGTCACACCCCGGGGTGCCCCGTGCAGGGACTCACTTGCCACCGATCACATCCATGGTGAATCTCAGGGCTTCCTGGACAGTTTCTGGCTGGCCCTGTGGGGACAAGGGCGAGTTAACGCACGTGGGGAGCAGGTATCGCTGCCCCAGAGACCAACCACATCCCCAGCGCGCCCAGGAGCCAGCAGCAGCTTCACCAGCCACCCCTCCCTGTGCCCCATAAAGCCCCCAACCCTCTGTGTCCCAGTTTCACCCCTTTCTGGAGCTCCTGGATGATTTAAACCAAAGCAAACCCCAACTGAAGCCTTGTTAGATCAAGTCGTTGGGAGATACCAGAGGCTCAGGCTTGGTGGATGTCCCAGAGGGAACATCTGACCCTTCTGGAGCTCCTGGATGATTAAAACCAAACCAAAGCCTTGGTAGATCAAGTGGTTGGGAGGTACCAGAGGCTCAGGCTTGGCTGGATGTCCCAGAGGGAACATCTGACCCTTCTGGAGCTCCTGGATGATTAAAACCAAACCAAACCCCAGCTAAAGCCTTGGTAGATCAAGTGACTGGGAGATACCAGAGGCTCAGGCTTGGTGGATGTCCCAGAGAGAAGCTTTGGGAAGGCAGCACAGGTTTGCCAACCAACTGAACAGCATGAGAAGCTTTTAAATTGACACCAGTTCTCATCTCCTCAGTCTGGTATCACACTGACCTGAGTACAGTGACTTCAAAACCCCAAATACCGTTACCAGACGGAGGAGGAACACACCTTCGCCAGCTTGATGGCTTCATTGAGCTTATCCAGAGCGCTCTGGAAGTAGATGACCTGCAGAGAGATTGGGAATTAGGGCTGGCACAGAAGTAGGGGATTGATTTCCACAGGAACATCATCACCATCAGTCCCTGAGGGCTGCAGCTTCCCACAGCATAACGGGGTTTGCCGAGAACACCCACAAACGCTGCTGAAGACAGGATGTTCCTGGTGACACACTCTTAAAATTCCACAACTGCCCACATTGGAAAAGACTTTTAAGATCATCAAGTTCAATCATTAACCCAACAGGTCCCCAACTAACCCATGTCCCTCAGTGTATTGGGTGTGACAATCTCTTCCAGGACTCAAAACCCCAGGGCAGGACCACGATCCAGAGCTCAGATGTGACAAAATGACCCAACACAGCTCCACTTACCCTCTCCCCAAACTTCTGCTGCTCCTCAGCCTGTTTTCCCATGTGCAGCTGTAAGAAAGCACAAGTTGGTGGTGTCAGAGCTCCTCAACTCGAGCAAAACCTTTGAAATGGGCAAGAAAACCCCCAAAGGAGCAGCCAGAACCCGTCGTGTCGTGGTGAGCACAGCGCCTCAGCGGGCGTGAGCAGCCCAAGGTGGGGTGGGAGCAGAGGGCAGGTCCTCTCGGTTCCTCCCCCCAACTTACATGGGCCACAGCAGCAAAGTAATAGATTTTCATCTGAACCAGTTTCTTCCAGTCCTTCTGGATCTTTCCCAGCAGTGAGGCTGTCTCTGAGTTTTCCAGTGCCCGACAAGCCTCTTTGTAGTAATCCACCACCTGTGGAGAGAGGACTGGGAGTGAGGAAACCTCCCCAAGAACCAGATCCCAGGGGGAACTGAGAGCTGGAGGGGAGAGGAGGAGTCACCAGCAGCACTGATTGTGCCCCAAGGTCTCAGCTCACCCAGCACCACAGAATAGCTGGTGGGGAACTCGTGGGCAGAGCCAGGGACTGGTGACATCAGTCACCCTCACATGGAGGGTTTGGGTCATAGAAGGGACCTTTCAAGGTCATCTATCCAACCCCCTGCCAGCAGCAGGGACACCTT
>NW_010325471.1:13838-14283 GCF_000700745.2 Antrostomus carolinensis | reverse complement strand
GATGTACAAGGGGATTCAGAAGTAGGCAGACAGAGTTCATCCAACCTGAGACAGTAGTGTGTAAATGGCTGGTGCAAGCTCTCCCTTTCAGCCAAACCAGGCCTAGTTTGTAATCAGCCTTGAAACTGAGGAATAGATCTAGTAGAATACTTTGAAGATCAGGGGAAGAGGTGGCAAGACATCTGTTCCTTAAAAAATAAAATAAATTGATGAAGATAAGAAGGAAAGAAAATAGAGGAGAAACAGTAGAGATAACAGGGAAGAGAAACTGGTCTTTTCTACTGTCTCCTCCCTTGTTTTTTGAATAAGTAATTAACATATATTGAACTATCACTGTCATCATTATCATGTTAGCATTTACTGTGCTGAACCATTTAGCAAAGTATAAAATACTTTTGTCTTTTACATGTTTTGATTTGACAGCTCAGCAAAAGAGTAACAGGTC
>NW_010325471.1:0-13802 GCF_000700745.2 Antrostomus carolinensis | reverse complement strand
GAAAATGTCCTGATGACAGGTCAAAAGCATAATATTTTTTCTCCATTTTTGGCCTTTTAGATTTATTGTAATCCCAGTAATGTTCACATCTGCAGGATGTCACTGGATGTGAGAATTTCCATTGTATAGGTACAGCTATGTAATACATAAGTCAAATGTGCTCAGAATGCACACCTGAAAAGGCACAGGAAGAATACAAGTTACATTTCTTTTGGAACTAGTAGGCATTTATGGTCATTGTGGATGAAAATGACCCCTGTACTCATAGCCAGCAAAAGACCTTGTGTATCCTTTTCCTAGAACTCCAACTAAAGTGCTTAAAACTGAGCAGATTTAAGGTTGAAGGGGAGTGTCTGTGTGATTCATCTATGTCAGGAAAGATTTTTATGCAGGGAAAAGGTCTCTCTCCCTAAGGAAATCTGATGGAAATGGGCTTTGTTCATGAAAAACATGGAAAAACATGTGCTGGAAACAGTGAGAAAGGGGAAACTCTTTTCCTCACTAGCAACATAGTGACTATGACAACTAGCAACTGTCTTGGTTGTTAGAACCATTG
This sequence comes from Antrostomus carolinensis, assembly GCF_000700745.2. NCBI lineage: Eukaryota > Metazoa > Chordata > Aves > Caprimulgiformes > Caprimulgidae > Antrostomus > Antrostomus carolinensis. The sequence continues at coordinate 13,246 of NW_010325471.1, read as the reverse complement.
GTACCAATTGCATCAGCAAGCACTGTCCTGCAATGTGGATCAATGTTTCCCCTGGAATGTAAAGCCATTCATCATGTCCCTGCAAGGTTTCTTGGTTGCTCTCCCTATGTGGAGTACTGGATTATTTTTGTCTGCCATATAATTTTTTATTGGAACACATTACACAAAACTAAATTCAGTAAATGAAAACTATTAAAACTGCTTTGTATTTGACAAAAATACAAATATATGATTTTTTTCCCAAAAAAAATTTCAAATTATTGAATTGTAATGTTGTTTAGGAGGAAACAGCTTCCTTCTTTATTTAGCTAAGGGGTAGTGTAGAGGGTAATTAATTTAGAAATAGGGTAATTTCCTGTACTTTACTAAATCTTGTCTTGTAAAGGTAGAAAAACAAAAATATCAGGAAGACTGTATGATATATAATGCATAGTGTGTTTTCTGAACCTTGGAAAAAACAGTTCTTTGAGTGCCCTCCCCTTGCTCTCAACCCTAAGTAATCTATTACACACTGCTGCTCTTATCAGATGGCTTCTGTGTAGAATGAGCTAGTCTTGTTTCAGGAACAAATTCTTGTGCTGGATAAGGTCAAGTGGAATAAGTTTTTGGTGACAAAATTTTAATCTTGGTTTGTTGTAAATAATGCAAAAGTGTACTGATTTTCATCATTGAGAATCCTTAATTGGACCCCAGGTCTCCAGTGATCACCTCGTTATGTCACAAATTATCAATAATCCACTTTCAAGGTCATGAAGAAACCTCTCTATGTTTGGTTCTCTACTGACATTGTTTATTTCTAACTTTGTGCTTTATATAATTATAACAGAATAACATGCTTGGGGCACCTTTTATTTTTTGTCCTGTAAGAGGCTAATAAACCATTAGGGGTATTTTACAACAAGGTGAGTGCTATTTTGCAGTGTTTCATTAGCCACAAATCTACAAGTCACCTCCAGGAATTCCAGATGCCAGGCTGAAAGTATTTTTGCAGCTGTTCTATGAGAGCTTATGAAAGTCTTGTTCCCTTTAAATAAAAAAAAAAAAAAAAAAAAAAAAAAAAAAAAAAAGAAAAGAAAGGCCTTTTTATATATCAGTCCTTTTGACAGTTCTCTGTAAAGCAAGAAGACTCATCTCTGTTACAGTTGATTACCGTGCATTTTATCCATATGCCTGTGGATAGTTCAAATATCATCTCTCTTGTAAAACACTTTTGCTGTAGCATTGAAGGAAGTGAATGCCTTTGAATGGAATATAATATGCTCCAAAGTGCTTTGAATGGCTGTTCACTTCACAAAATATTGCCTAGAGCAATGCTATCTTCTGACTATTATATGGTGTTTCATGAGTGACTTTTAAATTGAATTCTCTGCCATCTTTACGTACCGGAGAACATCTTGAAAAAATCAAGCTGCAAATAGTGACTATTTTCTAAAGGTCAAAGAAATTGTAAGGGGGGAAAAAAAGTCTTTTCTGAAAAGAAATATTCAGGAAGCCCTGAATATTTATATACTGATATCATCTGTAGACCTCCAGGGTGTTTCGGAGTACAGATAACTACAGTTTTTAATAAAAATGTTTTCCAAACCAAATTTCGTTTCTCATTTCAGATATATAAAAAAAAGATTAGTTTACTGACTCCTACTCCTTTGTTTGAGTTTTAACAGTTAATGTTTGGTCCTTTTCCAAAACAATTTTCTGTTCTTTTTAAAAGTGCTAAGGCTTGGGATATAGAACTGACACTGACTGTTTGGAAAAACATACGTTAAAGACTTGCCTACAAGGTAGTAGAAAGGGATGGATGATCTTTTGAAATTACCACCATTTACATGACAATATTTTAGCATGTATTAGCTGGCGAGATAATGCATGTTCCATACTGCTATTTTGAAAATGCAGTTGATTTACTGCATATTAAGTCAGTCTGCAGATGTCTGTTTGTCCATCTGCTCTGAGTGCTCTTTTGACAGCTCTCCATTTTTCATCCTTACCAGCACCAGCACCTACTGTTCTTTTATGGTGATATCATCTACCTGTTTAAGTGCCAGTCCTGTTCAGGAACTAGTCCATTTACATTTCTGCAGTATCTTGCTGTACCATGTTTTCAACACCTGCCCTGAGATGTAAAGAGGAACCGCCTCTGCTTGCCATCTGGGGAGAACTGAAGGATCAGGAAATCCTTTAAATGAAATATTGCCACGGACATTGTTAATGGACTCTGACAGTCACCAAACAGTCTGTGGAGCGCGATGGGAAAGGATATCTTTATAAAGAGTAAGAAGGCCAGGTAGAAGGGGAAGGAGCAAGTAGAAGGAGTCTCAGGGACAGGAATGGGTTTTTACACTTCATGTCAGTTTTTCCTGGGCATTTATTGAACTTGAGTTTGAGAAGAAGCAGTGAAAAAGAAATACATGATTTATCAGTGAGAGTCTATGCAACAAATTAACCTTGGAGGAAGAAGGTTCTCTCTGCTTTGAAGCAGATGGCTTGTGGAGGAATTTGTACAAAGGGTTCCATGTTGGGTTCTTCAGCCTGGCTGCAAGGAAATAAAGCAGTGAAGAGAGGCTAAACTCCTGTCTGTCCTCCTGAACAAAGAAGTGGTGTAAAAGAAGGAGAACTCGTACTAGCTGAAATCCCTGGGTGTTGCTGACTTAGATTCTCATAAAATGGGGCTCAATTGTAGCAGTCCAGATACATGCACAGACTTGGCAAATAAAAATCACAGCATAATTTGTGACTCCTGAAAACAAATTAATGAATGCAATAACACTTGGTGTCCTCTCTCTCTCTCAGAGATGAGGGAGAGGGAGGAGTGAAGGAGGGGGAAGAGCAGGGTTAGTTGTGGTGTTCTATTTTGGTACCTCTATCCTGTTCAACTCATCGGTCTTCACTTCCCCAGCCTTTGGCTTCAGAGCTCCTCAGCCACTTTCCTTTTCATTCCTCCCCAGTCACTCCAAGACCTACCATTCCCTCCATACTGTCTTTCAGCTTGCACAACGTGTGCCACTCTCACTTTCCCATTGTATTTCTTTGTATACAACACACTCATGAAATGATAAATGTACCATACATGCCATGTCAATGTCTTCATTCGTAACACTTGCTCATTTTCTTTCACAGTAGCTCTTTCCTCTTTTGTTATCATTTATACAGATAAAGGATTTCCTCAAGGAAGTGTTCTGTTTTATTGTTTTCTCTCCACATGGTCTATAACAAAGTGTCAGTGTGTGATGTGAAAAGAATGCAGGAAGAGAATGATGGACCATAATAATAAGCTCTGATTAAACAGATACAGATCACACTCTGGACAGTGCTGGAATCTGGTGTTCTACTTAGCCTCTATCTCCTGTTCCACATTTCATAGGCAGATGTGTTAACTACACCTACAGTTTCTGTATGTTTCCCGTTATAAGGCCCTTTCTTGCAGTTGCTGCTAAGTGTGCCAAATTGTTTTAACTGTGCAGGCTGAAAGTTTTCCATTATGGGTATCTACTTCAGGTTGAATTTAGAGAGGCTTTAGAGGAAATAGCATATGCTATTCATGTTTAAATTTATTTATTTCCAGTTGGCTCTTCAATCCTAGAATTTGAAACAAGCCTTTGAATTTTGTAGCAGATAAAGAAGAGCGTATGTTGCCCTCATGGCAGAATGCGCTCTTTGTTTACTTGTGTTGGGTGGGAAAAAAATCCTCATGTATTTGGCCATGGTTTGTTTTGGTTTATTTTTAAATAATTCAACAGAAACTTAAGAATTAAGCAGGCACTTTTGCCATGGAGTCCTCTGCTGAGCACGGTCCACAACAGACTAGCAGGCACTAGGGTACAATCTTTTTGTTTTCTTAATTTGTTCTTTTGAGTCTTTCTTATCTCCTTTGGGCAGGGAGCTGCAGTAAAAGAAGGGCTAGTTTTTTGATTAAGGCAAATGAGGGCTTCTTCAGCAGCTGGATTGTTTCTCTATATCTGCTAGACCACCATCTGAATCAGGCTGTTCTTGTACAGCCATCAGCTACATATCTTCTTGCCCATCCAGGGAACACGTCTGCAGACAGGTTTGCAGAATGGCTGAGAGCTCACAGGAGCAAGTGAGGCTGATTGCAGATGCTCTGTATGTGCAGCATGAGTCCAAGTTCTAGGTATGCCAAAAAATCAAATGCCAGCAACTTGTTTTTGACAAGTCTGGCATTCCTTTTTCCGTACTTCACGCTCCTAGGCTGTAGGATGGGAATAGAGAGCACTGAACCTGCAAGTGGTCTAGCAAAGGCATGGTGAGAGCATCCCTACAGCAGTCAGGAAGGAGTGAATATGTGTATATGCAGTGCAGAGCTTAAGTCCATTGTGTCAAATAAATTGGAAACCCGTGTTAGAAATGGGAAGAGCAAAAAGAAATAAAGAACAGCCATCTTCTTACTGAATGAAGCACAGCTTGGATGGGTCAGTGGGAGGTTTGTGTGGCTATGTGGTAACTTATAAATAATATGGATTGGACAAATGGCTTTTAGACTGGCAAATCTTGCAGCTTCTCATTCCTAGTTCTTTAGAGCTTGACTTTCCAGCCTGAGCAATATTTTGACATAGGTGTTTAAGAATGTAGAAGGAGACATGTACCATTGGTGGCAGCTTAGTTTTATTAGCATAAGTTTGGGATTTGCTCTTCATGCTATGTCTATTATATGAAAACTCTTCTAAAGTACTCTGGAACTCTGAAAAACATTTCTTGGAGACTGTTCCTTGTGTCTCTTGGCCTGTTAAGCAAAGAGCCTTGAATGCCACAAGGAAGAGCAAAATTAAAATTAGGACTTCTAGAACATATCTAAAATAGTTTAAGATTACTTCTATGAGTAAAAATTCACTGTTTTAAAGCCCAACATCTCAAACTTTCTAGATTTCAGTGAGCTGGTCTGCTGGGAAGCTGCTAAAGTTCTTCCTGTTTCATTGACTAGGACAATACACACATATGGCCTTAAAGCCAGGATAATTTCATAATTTGCAGAGTTAATCTTGCCTGTCCTGGACCTCATGAAACTTTAATTTCTGAGGAAATTCCACTTCTTTGGTGAGGGGAGGGAGGAAATACTTCCATGGCAGGTTGGCTTTAAAATATAAATGGTGCTGTTTGAAGCAGCTTAAGAGACAGTAATGCTAGACCGAATGAGGGAGATAGATTAATGAGCAGGTGATGCAGTCATGGTTACGTGACGAATTGCTTGGTTATTTCTTTATCAAATGCCCTGCTGTACAATATGTCACATGATTCTCACACGTGTACACATAACATACAAACACACTGGCAGATGTCTTGGGACAGATCCCCAACAAGCATAAATTGACTGAGCTCTTCTGAAGTCCCTTTAAGTTCTGGAGCTTTGCCATTTTGTACCAGTTAAGAACTTGGCTCCTTTGTCTCCATCTATGTTCACTAAGCTGCAGACTGAAGTGGTGATTATTCTTTTTAGTTAGTGTTGCAAGTTTCTGGCTTGTATTTGCTAATGAAAAAAAAATGTTCTAACATGAAACTGGGCTTAGATCCCAGTTTTCAGTCATACTCTCCATTAAAAGATGAAGGATGTGGCATATATCACCTGAGAAGCATAAATCAAATAGTAATAGGCTGTTGTTTTCCTAAAGAACTCAGGGATGGACTTAATTGCATTCACATCTCCTGCTGCATCTAGCCTTGTGTCCTGAGTCAGTTGTATTAAGACTGAGAAATCCTTACCAGGGATACAATGCACACAATAGTTACAGTCACTGATGTAATACTGGCGCCAGTAAGCTTTATTTTATTTAAAAAAAATACTACTTTCCATGTACTTTAAAATAGTATAGACATAAAATATTTTTTAAAAAAATAGAAGCTCTGTCTGTGTAATTTGATGCTGAGCCTTAGCAAAACAGGCAAAGTTCCAAATATTTTTCCCTGCTCAAATGCTTTAAAATATGTTTCCAAGGGTGATTTGGCTGGAGAGGCGACCACTGGGGAATTACAAGCTGAAAAGTTTTATTTTTTGTGAAGATCTGTATTTCTGTGAAGAAACCACAACTCCTTTTAGGGCTGGCCAGCAGCCAGAAGTAAGGTATGCTCAAAAAACATTCGCTCAAGTGAAGTCTCATTAATGAAGCTGAAAGCAAAAACCATTTTTCTTAAAACTTAAAAAAAAGACACTGAGATAAGTCCATTGCAAACAGAATACCTCAGCTAGTATGTTAGGGCCTCTGTCCTGTGAAGACTTTTGCTCACATTTCCCCTACCTTGCTTCCCACTGACACTGAGTTTTTGCACCACTGAAAAGAAGAGACTCATCCTTGCAGAAGCGTTTGCCAGACAGGGGCCTCCCTTTGTACTTAATTAGAGTTTGTCGTATTCAGTAGGAAGTCAGATATAGAGGCATAAGTAGTGCTTAATCTTGCATTGCCACGGGAAGTTTAATTTATGAGCTTGTTATATTCATAGCCAAATGTTACTTTTGGCAAAAAGAACATTTACAATGTTGTTGTTTGGACAAATTACAACTCTGTTTTTCTTCATGGCCTGGTCCACGCCCCTGTGGAAGGCAGAGATGACTGTCTCTGAGTTCCAGAGTGGGGCCTTCTTTCTGCCTGCATGTGGAAATGTAACAACCATCTGGCATTTTGGAGCTCTTGTCTCTTGGGAAGACTATGAGCAGCCCATTTGGGAGGCACCTGGGCTATCTTCTTTACATGCCAGGTAGCACCTACACCATTTGTTTCAGTGCCTCGGCTAAGACCTTGTAAGAACTAGGCACATCAGTCCTACCTGTGTGCTAGGGCTCCTTCTCTGTAAGCATCACCTACCTGGACGTGTTAAGGCTCTACAGAGGGATCTGGACAGGCTGGATCGATGGGTTGAAGCCAACTGTATGAGGTTGAACAGGGGCCAGTTCTGGGTCCTGCACTTGGGCCACAACAAGCCTATGCAGCACTACAGGCTTGGGAAGAATGGCTGGCAGGAGGAAAAGGACCCAGGTTGTTGGATGACAGTTAGCTGAATATGAGCCAACAGTGTGCTCAGGTGGCCAAGAAGGCCAATAACATCTCAGCTTGTAACAGAAATAGTGTGGCCAGCAGGACTAGGGAAGTGATTGTCCTCCTGTACTCAGCACTGGTGGGGTTGCACCTCAAATATTGTGTTCAGTTTTGGGATTCTCACTACCAGAAAGACATTGAGGTGGTGGAACTTGTCCAAAGAAGAAAAATGAAGCTGGTGAAGGGTCTGGAGCACAAGTCTTACAAGGAGTGGCTGAGGAAAACTGGGGTTGTTTAACCTGGAGAAAAGGAGGCTGAGGGGAGACCTTATTGCTCTCTACAACTGCCTGAAAGGAGGTTGTAGTGAGGTGGGTCTCGGTCTCTTCTCCCAAGTAACAAGCAATAGGATGAGATGAAATGGTCTCAAGTTGCACCAGAGGAGGTTTGAGTTGGATATTAGGAAAAGTTTCTTCATTGAAAGGGTTGTCTAGTGTTGGAACAGGGTGCCCAGGGAAGTGATGGAGTCACCATTCCTGGAAGTATTTAAATGACGTGTAGATGTGGTGCTTAGGGACACGGTTCAGTGGTGAACTTGGCAGTGTTAGGTTTATGGTTGGACTTGATGATCTGAAAGGTCTTTACCAACCAAAACAACTCTATGTTTTCCTAAAATGCCTAAATCTAGGCTACAGAGAGTATCACCTTGCTCCCATTTAAAAAAAAACATTACAAACTAGAGCAGCATATATAACCCATATGTACCCATAATCCAGCCTGTGATAGTGCTCCATAGCTTGGAGCATATGATGATCTCTGATAATCAGCTTCAGAGGAGAACATCTCTGGTCATTTTTGCTCAGAAGTGTTACCACAGTTGTGGTCAGGCCTTTTTCACAATAGCCTGTGGTTAAAGAGTTTGCCCAGAACTGGGAGACAGGAGCATGCGCCTTCTTTTTGACTGTTTCTCTGGCCTCATTAGTCTGGCATTCCTCTCTCCATCATACAGCTTTGACAAGGAAGGTGGGAATGACATCTCCAGAAACACCTGGTAATATGTTTTCTTGATAGGTCAGAACTGCAGGCTTTTCATCCCTTGTGGTTTCAGAGACCTGACAACCCATTACCTCCCTTCCTGGCTGATTGCTCATGCCAATATGCCATCATACAAAGATGGGAGCCCACTAGAAATAGCCATGTTACTTTCAAAGTCCCAATCAGTTTGTGCCTCAATGTATGAACTCTGTGCTTTTAGATTAGGTGAATAATGTGCATGTTGAAGTGGGACATTTAAGAGGTGTGTGTGTGTTTAAGCACTCATTTGCTATCAGCATTTACTATGGAGTCATCTGCTGTTCACCTGCTCAGCCTCTGGGTCTCTTGAACCTCTCTTTGAAGACATCCACCTTTTTCTGTTGAATGCAGTGGGAGTTTATATGATGAATTCTGACTTATATGATGTTTATATGATGAATTACTCACTTGGGAGCATGTGCCTAATTTTTAGAAGTCATTAATCCCTAAATTTGAAGGACTATGTCCTTTCCCTGGATCTCCTCCAAACAAGAGTCACTTTCATTTTGCCACCTCTCAATTTACTTCTGCCTTAACCATATTTTAGGAAATAGCTACTTTGTGTGGCGCGTGCTCCCCTATGGTGAAGACCAAAGAGTGGCTGAGAGGAAATCTAGTTAATCCTGACCAGGATAGCATTTAAGGTAATTTCATGACTGACTTCAGGAGGACTCTTGTCCAGCTCCCCCAAGGCCCTAAGAGCAGCTGTGTCATGGCTGTCCATGTTGTGGAGGAGTCAGTACTCAGGGCGGATTCATGTCTTCTACAGATCAACATTAACTCTAGTCCAGACTGTTATCACTGCAGTTTTAGTGTTCAGTTAACAATGAGTTATTGCCTGGTAAAATTGGTAAGGATTTTTATATAGACACTGGGCCTTAGGGAAATGGCATATGCAACTATTGCTGTACTTTGATCGTAATGTCCTAAGGGTCTTGGTACGCACACCAACTTCTGGTTATATTTTACAGCTTTCTTTGGTCTCTTCCTGTGTTTAATTCCTTTATGAAAGAAAGGAACAGAAATACTTCTAGCAGGCCAGGGAATAGCCATGGTACCACAATGCAGATCGCAGAAGGTTTTGCAGAGATGACCCATCCTTTAAAAAGCCCACAAGAAAAATCTCAGATTTATTATCTCTTCAGACATTGAGTAATTTTTCATGTGAAATCCTTTTATTTTGATTATCCTGAATTAGCTCCTTGAACAGCTGTTTTGCTTTATTTTTATATTTTTTACTGCAGTGTAGTTTAGTGCTCTTTCACCCTTTGTTCTTTCATTAACTTTTATGATTTGTCCCAAGTAGTAACTGAGAACTGCCTTACTGAGATTGTGTGAAAAAAAACCCAGAAAGAATTAGCAAAAAAATTTAAAAGGCTATATATGGAAATGTTGCCAGGGTTTTTAGCTGTGATGTTGCTCTGAAGACTGACTACTGAATAGCTGTGCTTTTGGCAGTCTAACTTCTGTAAGAGCTTCTAGGATAAAGTAGGCAACCTCTTCTCCAGTGAGTTATTGAATAAGCTCCTCTGTTTTTATACAACTACTGCAATAAGTCCCTACTCCTCTTCCCTACTGCCAGCTTCCTCTCCACACACAGAGCCTCCAACCTGAACATCAACTCGTGCATGTGGAAGCACAGGTCAAACTTCAGCATTGGCATTTCATATCAAAGCTCACTGGTTGGAAATCTTTCTCCATTTAGACAATATCAGAAAAAGTTGCTTTAAATTATGTCAAGAGTCAGACAGTGGTATGCCAAGGTTCCTCCTCACCACTGCTAAGCACAATTTAATAAATCAAAGTGAGCCTGACTCCAGGTTATACCCATTTGCTATAATTTCTTCAGGCTAACTGAACTGAACCAAACTACCAGGACTGTATTCAGAGAGCTCAGTGGCACTTATTACATTATCTCTGTGATAATCCCTTCACAGGTTGTCAAGTGATTTTTGCAGAGACCATAATGCTAGATGTCAGAGAAGACTAGCTCTACAATTCTCAGGAGACCAGGTCAGGAGCAGAACACAAGCAGGATGATGCTCTTCCGAATTAGTCCTCTTAGCCTCCATTGTCTGGAGTTGCACTGCAATGGCCCATCATGGTCATTTGACTCCTTTTTGAAAAGGTTTGTATTCTTTTGGGGTGTACCACATATTGTGGCAGAGTGATCCACATTTTAATTAAGCACTGTGTAAAGAAGTGTGCAAGGGATTTGTGTTATATCTGCTACCTGCTACTTTCACAGGTCTGGTATTGTGGGAAGTAATGAATAGCTATTCTTGGTTTACTTTTTCCACAGTGCCTATGACTTCATCCATGTCCCGCTCAGAAACCTCTTTTTTTTTAGGCTGAAGTTGCTGGTCTGTCTGATCTCCAGCCACTAACCCCTGCTAACAAAATTACACGGATTAAATAATGTTCACTTTATAGTAATTGTCTTTCAGGAATATCTAATACCTGCTGCTTGTTATTTTGCTGTTTGGACATCTTGATAAGAAAAGAGAGGGAGGATAGAGCAACAAAAGATGAATTAAAATTGTGTTATTAACGAGGAAGAAACCCCTACCAGGCTGCTATTTTCTTACAGTGAATCCAAAAAGCCAGTTCCCCTTTTGAAGATGTGTCTGGTGTTACTCTTAGGTTGTGGAAGAAAGAGAATTCATCTATGTATGGCTTGATGTTACCCCTGCTGAAATTAGCTGCTGTTTGGAAGTCACTGCTTGGAGCTGACCCAAGTAGGCATATAGCTCACAGCCTTTTACTGAAGTTGGAATGGGCTTCATTATTAATAAAGTCCCATGCATGCATGCATTACAGCTCATTATCAAATAATGTATTTTCATGGAATCACTAGGTGTGTCTCTGTGGCATGGTTTAAAATGCTCCTCCAAGTTCTGTACATCTATACCAACAGTACATATGTCAAGTTCTGTTCTTCCATACTAATTATACATAGGGTTTTTTGGCCTTTTTGTAGGGAGGTAATGCTGGCCATTAAGAGTGGACCATATGCCTCGCATTATTGTAGCTAGTAACTATGTTTAGATTTTAATTAAAAAAAAAATACACTGACTACAAATCTGGGTTTGGCTTTTTTTCAGTTAATGGATAATCACATATACAGTGAATCTTTAGAAAACAATGGAGCTATCCTGCTTGTGCTGTCACACATGATGCTGAGGATGAAATATTTCAACAAATCAAGTGCAATCATCATCACAATTTGTTTTCCCTTTCAACATGGCAAGTACCTTAGCCCAAAACCTATTCTTCAGGGGGTAAACCTATTCCATGGTGTATTATGTTGGAATGTGCAATAAAAATAAATTATTTCATTTGCACAGTCTCTAAGAAAACTGCAACTACTTGGCTGGATCAGTGATGAAAAAACACTTGAAAACTTCGAAGCACTGTGGCAAGTTCCTTCTGCCTTTGTACCTATGAAACCTAAAAACTGTGTCTGATTTATTCATTAAGAAAACATTGGTTAAGAAGTCAATCATACCATAGATGCTTCTAAGAAACAGGACATTAGGGAAACTCCGTGTTACATCTGTACTGAAGGTGTCCTGTAGGCTCCAGAAAAAGAAGAAACATTTGAGTTAAAAATGTAGATCCTAAAATGTGATAAAAAAGATATTAAAAATAATGAAATACTTAATCTTTTTACTAAATTATACTATGCACAAAATAGTATAGAATTCTAAAATCATAGAATGATTTGGGTTGGAAGGGATCTTTAAAGGTAACTAGTCCAACCTCCCTGCAATGAACAGGGACATTTTCAACTAGATTAGGTTGCTTAGAGCCCTGTCCAACCTGACCTTGAATGTTTCCTAGAATGGGGCATCTACCACCTCTCTGGGCAACCTATTCCAGTGTTTCACCACAAATAAAAAGACCATTCCTTACCTTGAAAATGTGTAGACTGTTATATATAGGATAAAGCCAAATATGTCTAAGAATACTTATATTTTACTTCAAAATATTTTGGAAACAGTAGAAAGTGGGTTTATGTGTTTGTTTTCTTCAAGACACTGCCTGCCTTGTAGCTACTGAAAAGCACTTAAGACCCCTTATAGGGATAAACATTTGAAGAACATCTGAATGATGGAGCCAACCAAAATGAGCTGGGCAATAAAAGCTACAATTCTACAAGTAATTTCTCTGCTTGCACATGTGAGAACATGCTGAGCATGGTTACAAGGAGTGCTTTTCAATCTATTCTTCAAAACTCTGTATATGAACTATGAAGCTGCATCCCACTTCCAGACTTGATGTGGTCCATTTGGGATTCTTAGCTTAGCTGCAAAATAATTCAAGGAAACACATTTTTAGAAGGGTTAAGACACTTGTGGAATTCTCAAGGTACCTGGAAATTGCAACCTTAATGAGACTGTACACTTCTAATGAACTACAGTTTATCTACAAATTAAAAGAAGACATTAGAATGCATGTAACAAGAACTAAACCCTGAACGCTGTAGAAAAATAACAAGAATATTTTGTAGCTTTGCTTGGCAAGTATAGATTCTTGTTTTAGAAGTGTATGGTGGGTATGATTCTGAAAGCTGTAATTTGTCTTCTGAAACAGTGCAGCAAACTCTCATTGAGTTCTGTTTTTGAGGACCCAGAGGGACATAGCCTGAATTGCCCACATTCCTCTGAAATCCTATGGGTGATTTCCAGAAGTAACACATAAGTTGTATCACTGTACTCATTTTTAAATTGCATTCACCAAAATATAAATATAATCTTTTCAACCAATAGCATGAAAACACAAAATGTCTATATGAAAACAGACTATCATAAGTATTGTCAGACAGAAAACTGTGTACACTTTTTTATTTTAACAGACTCTTGAGCTCTACAGCTGAGGTGGGAGGCTTGGTGATGTGATGCTTTTTAAATATTCCTAGACTCTTCAATATTTTTTTCCACTGTTTAACTTAGATTAAATACCAGTTAAAATTCACACCTTATTTTTGTAATTCAAAATGATTAAATAAAGTATTAGGACCAGCAAGGCAGACAAGCTCTGATAAATTACAGTGTACTTTTATCAGCTTAACAATGTGTTAGCTTTGACATCAGCCATAATATGATCCAGTATTGTGAGATGCATGTTTGGATTAAAATTTATTATTAAGCCTGGCATTTTTGCTGTATTATTATTATTATTATTATTATTAT
>NW_010325470.1:0-44722 GCF_000700745.2 Antrostomus carolinensis | reverse complement strand
GCTGTGCGCCTCGCCGGGCGGGCGCCGGGGCCCCTCCGTGTATCTGCATTTTGCACAAGGCTTTCAGCAGTGACAAGAAATTTATTTTTTAAATTTCCGTTCCAGTTCTCTACTGTGTCTTTGTTTGGTTTTTCCCCTTTTAATATTTTTTTTTGCCCCTTTAACCACATGCTTAATGCACCGCTGCTGGGCTCACGGGCTTGAAATAAGGAAAATTAAAATGTGCGTGTCTCTCACATACCTTGCAAAATTAATAGAAAAATCAAGAGAGCCTTGTAAAGAGTGTGATCATTTCTGTGGGCAGTTGGGTACCAGTAAGTCAGCAGCTGTAACAATGAAAAAGCCTGAATCTACTTGCACTTTATTACAGTCAACAGACTGAAATAAATATTTACTTTTACAATATTTACTTTCTTTGGTGAGTCACAGGCCCAGGTTTCCCAGAGAAGTTGTGGATGCTCCTCCCTGGAAGTGTTTAAGGCCAGGCTGGATGAGGCTTTGAGCAACCTGGTCTAGTGGAAGGTGTCCCTGCTGATGGCAGGGGGGTTGGGACTGGATGATCTTTAAGGTCTCTTCCATCCCAAACCATTCTGTGATTCTTTTTTTTCCTAACTGTGCTTGTTTATAAAATAAATGCTGCTAGTTAAGTAGGAGTAATAAATCATTTGTTAAAATTTAAATTCTCAAAGCAGTCTAAATCAGTGATGCTGCTCAGATGTATAATGTAGTACAGGTGTGCAGATGATTTCAGAGCCCATCTTCTGCCCATTTAATAGTTTGACAGGATGTCTGGAGAGAGTTCTCAGTGGTGTCTGCTTGTCACAGTAAAATCTGTTAACCGTAATTCAAGGATCAACAAGCCCTTTTTCATATATGTACACACATGCAAAATAAAGCCAAAAACCCGAGAACACAGAACATCATCCACTGATGTTACAGATGCATTTTGCTGGTAATTAATTCAAAACAAGAAGTTTTATGATTAATAATTTTCCTTTTGTAAGAAACCAATATAGTCCTTGGGTTTATATTGAATTTACTGCAGTGTGCAGGCTGTAGATTTTGTAAAAGAAGTGAGAAAGGTATCAAAGATTGTTTTGCATTGTGATTATTTTAAACAAAATCTTGACAGTGTAATGATTAAGGAGTCCTAGATTTTCTTGATTGTAATACCATTTTATGTTGCTGATCCCTGGCAGGGAACCTGAAATGATTGCAAACTTGCTATGGGGGGAAAAACAGGAGAGCAAGAGGGTGCATGTTATGAAATGCAGGGTTCTCCTCTTCCCCTGCATTTAATACAATCTTTGTATGACAGTAGCAGCGATAATGAAAGTATAAAGTCTTTAAGGACTTAATGAGTCTTTTAGTTATCCTAAAAGTCTAATAAATTAAGGAACTATTAGGTCCTTAAGAGCTAAAAGGGCAGCTGCATGTATTGCTCAGCAGTTCTGAGACAAAAGCTAAATGTGTAGTTCTGATATGAGATGGAAGCAGACAACTTTGATTTATGCATAGCACTTCCCTTTTAACTGGTGACTTTAAAAACTGTTGTATCAGTCAGTACTGTTTCAGGAAGGGTTTTTCTAATACATGTCTTTTCTAGTTGCTTTATATGCTCTGGCTTAAAATGTTGAAGTGTAGGAGGAAAACACTTTTAAAAAAATATAGATTTGTCTGGTAAATTTGAGGAAATAGGCAGTAGTAATTGTATGGTTTTAAGTGCATCATGACAATATAGCAAGAGTAATGACAGATAGATGGCAAGTATGGGATGGTGACAGTAAAAGACTACTCTTGGGAGGGACAGTGTGAGTAAACTTAGTGCATATAGATGATGTTCAGTGTACTGAAGTTTCACTGTTAACGATGGAATATGGTCGCTCATGTTCAGCATGGATAAAGTAGAATGTTCTGATATATATCTCACTTTTATTACATGTTGCTTTTTTTTGTAAAATATCCTAGCAATGTTTTTCTTCATATGGTAGTATCTTATTTTTTTTATAACACTTCTGCTTTAGGTCCTGTTTTCCACTGATCTTTGCAGCACGAGGCAAGGAAATTCTTGTAAATAAGATGTTTCAGTCTAGATTTGAGAATCCTAATCAAGAAACTGTTCCTTTTCTTAAGAATAACTGGATTCCTACTGTACAAGCATGGAAGTGGTCTTGCATTATCGACCACATCAGAGAGATCTAATAAAGCTGCAGAAATTTGCAGAAGCAGCTATGAAGGAGTTTCCCATTCGTCAGTTACCAAGATTTACACCCTGGTTTCCAAATGATTTGTACAGACTTCCCCTCAAGCCAAAAAAGTGGCCACCTGTTATTTCTTGTGAGGAAGCAGAAGAATTGAAACGACTTTCTACACCTTCAGAATATGTTACAGGATCTCCTGATTATGACTGCACAAAAAATCTCCTTGAGTTCCAGTCTAACATGAAACATGGGCAGACTTCAATCCAAGCACAGACTGTTCACAGACCAATTAACTTGGACAATCAAGGAGAACCACCACCTAATGGAAAACAGAAATTGAAAAGGTCTTGGAGTGTCTCTCTCCCTAGCCCTAAGCTTAAAGAAAAGATTCTTCCTTTATCTCAAGAACTGCAAAATAATTTGGAAAGACTAAAGCTGCATGCATTTTATAGAGCAAAGTGGACAATTGAACAGTCTGTTTCTAATGATCAGAATTTGGAGGACATCTGGATAAAACTGAATAGACTCATCAAGCAGAATGAGTTGCCATCTTGCAATGCTACTATCCAAAGATCTGTGGGACAGATATGGATTTTCTGTGATATATTATACTGTGAATACGTTAGAAATATTCTTAGGGAAAAGCTAAGCCTTACTGATAAAATGAATTTGATTGTACATAAATTTGGAATTATATTTAGTTTATAATTGTAAGATAGAGTTTCATGGTAAAATTGCTGTCTGAAGTACTAGAGTTTTTTAAGCAGCTTAGAGTATAATAACTTCAGAACAACTGATGAATTAAGAAGAAGAAAACTACTTAATGTTACTTTACTGCAGTTTTTTACCTGTAATAATGTATTTATTTAACTTTTTTTTTTTTGCCAGGAGACTTACAAGTGTTTCTGTTAAGATTAGTAAGATTCTCTTTGGCTTAGTACTGCCTTTTTTAGCCTTTCTCTACCTTGGTGGTCTAAAGGAAAAAAAAAATGAAATAAAAACTCCAGACTATTATGTCAAGCTGTGTCAGATAATAAAATTTATGCTTTCAGTCAAGCAAAGTACTTGCTCACTGCTTCTCTGAAATGAGAAGGAAAAATATTTTTAAGTGAGTGATTATAATCGCTGCAAGGTTTCGTAATTATTTTTGACACTGAAACTTTCAAGATCTGATTCTTTCCTGAAAGTAGTGTGTGAGGGTTTTTTAATAAAGGCACACCCTTTGCATGAAATAAAAACTTACTTTCTGTTGCATGTATATGCTGTCTTAGTAATGTTAACCATACTTTCCCAGAAATGCTAGTAAAAGTTTCAGTGGAATTTGTGTGCTGAAAAATAATGAACTACTTAGCGATTCCTAGTTTATGACTTTGGTAATAAGATCTTTTTTTTTTTTTTCCTGATGTTTCTGGTCTTTTTTTTTTCAATTATACTGGGGAACAAGAAAGAGCTAACTTCCAGCTACAGGTTGGGAAATTAAGAAATCAGACTTCTATCTGTAAACCTCTACTTGTTGTCGTTATGGAAGATAAAGGTCTCTGAGATTTGAATGCATTTTATGGTGATAAAAGGCTGATTTCAGCATGACTTTTTGTTACCTGAAAGAATAGAGTTTTTCAAGGTCATGCTGTCCCTGCTCAGTTCAATGTTTGGAGGGTCAGTAGAGCAGTTAACTGGGATCGATGTGACTGCAAGGGTATGTATTTCTCTTAGGCACCCCTGCTAACTCCAGATAATTTTGCTGTAGCTGGAGGTTAAGGTTTATGGCATCTGGAAGAGGGAGAAAATAAGCGAATGGTATTTGTAGATTGTTAGATTCATTAACACTGATGAAATAAAAGTGCACATAAGCATAACAGAGATCTCTCTGTGTAAAAACTAAATGAAATCCCCTGAGACTTTTACTTAATTTTTCTTTTGAAGACGTCCTTATGCTGGAATAATTATAATTTATTATAGACATTACATATCTTTTTGTAGTTTAAAATTAAGGATATTGCTCAGTTCGGATCTTGGACATTTTATTTCTAAATGTGGACTGAATATTAAGGGAGTCTTATATTGATATTTGGGGTGTTTGTGACATTTAATATTAGCACTTACCAAAATTGATGTAAAATGGCGTCTAGAGTAACTGAGGGTCATTATTAGTTTTCAAGATTATATAGGTAAGTCATTTCACTGAAGTTATTTTTCTGAGCTTAACACTAACAGTAACAAAGTTTGTTTGTGCATCAGCATTTTTCAAGATATAATGGAGTAGAATGCAACATAATTTGAGTTTTATGTAATGTTGTATTTTGTGTCTAGGATCTTAGAATAAAAGAGATGAGAGGTCATCCTGCCAAGATATAGTATTTTCTAATACTAGTTTAGTAGTCCTATTAAATATGATAATCTTCATAATTTATTTGTGTTTTGACTTCATTCAGTGAATTTTTAATTTATTTTTTTACTGTCTTAAACATTACTAAACTTGATCTGTAAGTGTTCCTTTAGAAACAGTCAGCAAGTACTAGTTTATATGGACTTACTGTAGATTTGAATAAAATTAGGCAACCATCAGTAAACAGTCCCACAATATTTACTTAATATACTGACAAAACAGCTAAACAAACATCTTACTAAACAGAAGGAGAGATCAGGTGTCACTGTTAAGTGGTAGCTGTCAGCTTTCTGCTGCTTTGGGTTGGTTTGTATGCGAAAATGATACATGCGCTGCTAGCTGTGAGAACCTCAGCTGGATAACTGTCATGTAATAAAAAGTGAACACCACAAAAGAAACATCAGTTTGTCTACAGAATTGTTACAGTCTTGGGTAGCACCAACATGCAAGCTGAAAGCCAGACTTGCATTTTGAACTGTTCCAGAAATGCTTAGTTCTTATGCATGTATAATTCAGTGTTTATCTTTTTTGATTTTTAATGTTGGATCTAGTTCTTAATTTACTCTGTTTTGTATATTTGGGGGTTTTTTATTTACCTGGTGGTTCTAAGCCTTCAGAGGTCATGTTTTTCAACTTCACCGTAACAATGAGAACGCGTTATGGTTTTTTATGTGAAAACTAAGATTTGTTTGTGTTGATGCTAACTTGCACAGGTCTGCTGTTACAGTAGCGTAAGTTCTTGTGAACCAATGCAGCCCGCTACACCCAAATGTATGTTGAAATAATTGAATATTTTATACAACTGGAGATAGTGAATGCTGACTGGACATATAAGATGCACAAAAGTATAATGAAGATAAAAGCACAATAAATGTGTCAGTGCAAGGATGTTGATTAACTTGTTGCAGTCAAGAGAAACCCTTTTATTTTCTTTTTAAGTTTTAATTTTCAGAAATTATATGGTCTGTTAAGTTTTGAAGAAAAACAAATTAGTGATTTTTACGTGTTCAGATCAACAGCTGAGGTTACAGATGCTCAGCTTTGTTTCATGTGAATGCTTTCATGAGAAGCTATATGCAAGATTAGTGCCATTGGTTTATATGAATAGGAATGAATTATTTTAAGAAGCAGCATCTTAAAACCGTAATACCAATAAAAATAATGTAATTTTGAGTATTCTGAGTTAATATAGCCTTTGAAAATACCAGTTTCTTGAAGTAGAGGTGTTTTAAAAGCAAAATCTCAATGATTTTGATTTTGTCAATATTGATAAAATAGATTTTTTCTAAGTGTGTTCCTATGGTTTTTGTGATGATTTCGCTGGTTTGGGTTTAAAGTTTGTGACTGAAAAATAAGCGGTTGTATAAGTAGGGTAGGCTTTTAGACTTGTAACTCTATCTTGCTTATGTTTTGGCAATTAGGGTGCAAATGCAGTTCCTTATAGCCTGGAGTTTGACTGAAAGGTTTCGTACTAGTCACCATGTCCCATTGTAGAGCATCTAGAATCACAGAACAGGCACTTAGCCTAGAAGAGTCCACAAAACAGTGAAAGAGATACACTTCTGAAATCCACAAAGCAGTTAACGCTGTGACAGATGTAAGACCTTTAGCTCCAAAGATTGAAAGCAGATGTTAGTGTACCAGGGGAAAAAAAGCAAGAGGGAGCAATGACATCACCTGTGCTCTTGGATCTCAGAGTAGCAGGGACTTTATTATATTAAAAAAGGGCCAGGTGATCCAAAAAGGTGTTACCCTTTTTCAGGCAAAGATTTGGTGGTTGGGGCTTTTTTTGTTGGAAGGAGAGCAAGACAAAATTAAATTTAAAAAAGAAAAAAAAAAGAAGTAAAAATACTTGTTTCATTGACCTGTGGTTTCTTTTCTGATTTTGCAGTGATGAGGCTAACCAAACCTACTTTATTCACCAATATTCCGGTGACTTGTGAAGAAAGAGATTTGCCTGGTATGTCTTTTCTACTGACTGATTATTAAGTATATATGATCAAGTTTAAACAATGTACATCTGAGACTTCGATGTCAGAGGAGTCTTATGACCTCCCACAGATGGTAATCTGAAACAGCAGTGTATTTTATGTTTGGTAATGGCTATAGGAAAATACCGAGGTGCACTCTGCAGCTCTAGACCTGTCACGTTGGGTGCTTGGTGATAATATTGCAAATACGTGACCTCACATTCTGGGCAAATAACACACAAGGAAGGCTGTTGCAAAAGATAAATGTGTAAATGTAGAAAGTTTGGTGTTATTATAGTCTTTATCTGGAGAAAATGCCCTGATAATTAGAACCAACACGTAAATGTTCTATGGAAAATTAATTTGCGAGAATCATTGCTTTTGAATTGTGTTATGCTTGGTGTACAGTCATAAACTGGAAGTCTCTGGGTTGTCCCCCAGTGATAGTTGCAGTCTAGAAGTCAAGTAAAATAAAGAGGCAAAGGAAAGATTCAAGAAAAGAGGATTGTGTGGAGATACAAAGCAAGCAGGGGCAGAAAGTAGGTGGGGTTGATTAATTCTCTTATGTAAGGTGCTTTACTTGGGCAGAATTTCCTTTAAAGTTTAATGTTAATTTGAGAAATGCCTTTGGGATTGCACCCTTCAGGATGTATACTGAATGATTTATTGGACCCAAGTACCTGGAAGTAACTTACGATTTATAGGCAGGCTTATAGAATATCCCTAAACAAGTTGTTTGTAAAATAAGTATGTCTCAGGTAAATTATATCTAAATAAGTGATTAAGTGTTGTAATTTAAATGTAGACAAAGCTTTAGACTTAGAAAATATTTAGATACTAACGATTTGGTATTTTCACAGGTAATCTGTTTAACCAGCTTATGAAAGACGATCCTTCTACTGTGAAGGGAGCAGAAACTTTGATGCTAGGAGAAATGCTAACTTTGCCTCAAAATTTTGGGTAAGAATGAATGATTGGAAGTGTAGCGTACAAGGTTTAGGGTACATAATGATAATGTGTTTATGACTTTTCTTTCTTTTTGAACATCTTTGTTACGCAATGAGATGTTCAGTCGTTTTAAAAATAATCTGTGGCTTGATTTATAAGGTGACATAATATATGAATCTGAGCTGCCTGATGTTCCTTGTCTGTAGCCTGAGTCTGAATGTAATAAGGCTTGAAAGTTGAAAGAAATCTGCAGCTGTAGGTGAATTTCTAAGGTACTGTGCTACTATAAACCACATCTTAATACTAACAGAGTTTACGACAGTGATTTTTGCAGGTACTGTAAGCCATCTTTTTCTTCTCAGATGTCTAACTAGAAAAAGAAATCTGATTGGTTTGTTTGTTTTTGAAGTTGTTTGTCTTAGAAGGATGACATTTACAGATATGGGTGTGAAAATGCCATTGTACTTTTAGGATTTGATCTGACAAACACGTGTGTGCATGTGTGTATATATATTTTAATTAGAACTTAAAGGCATTTCAGCGAAGTACTCTATATTTTTTTTTAATAACTGTTACTAAACATGTTCTAATTTAATTTTATTTAAACACAGAAATATATTTCTGGGAGAGACCTTTTCCAGTTACATTAGTGTACACAATGATAGTAATCAAGTTGTCAAGGACATACTGGTGAAGGTATGTGAAGATAAATCTACTTACTGGATTGATAAAAGTATAAAATATGTTTTCTGTTTCATATAAGTATGTTTTCTGATAATATCTTGTATGTTTAATGCTAATATATAGTCTTTAGGAAATATCTATCATTTTTTTCCAATCCAGAAAATACACCTGGAAATTTGAAACCATAAGATATAAAAATAGAAGTCTTTAAAGATTAAAATGAAAACTAGGATTTTATCAAAAAACCTGATATGCTATAAAGCTCCTCTGGAGAATTAGTATAGTAGAACTTCCACAGCTGAAATATTTGTTTTATATTCACTTGCACTTTCAATTAAGTCATCAAAGCAATTCTCTGTAGAGCATGCATTGACTTGTATTTTGCTTCTATTTCTAATAAGTTATTTTCTACTGCATCTTTTTTTTTGCATTTTCTGATGAACAAATAATACATTGAGAATAGAAATTCCAGAAGTCATTGTGGAACTCAATGTAAAAAGTAAATAGAGGTTTTATAAACTGCATGTTAAATGATTGGACCATTTATATGTATTTTAGAACTTGTCTTTAGCTTTGACAAGTACCTCATCATCTTAACATATCTGAGTTATATTACATGTATAAAAGCCTGTAGTATACAAAATGCTCATTGAAACCTAGTACTTTATAACATAAATTATTTTTCTTTAGGTCGCTTTGAACTGCAGTTCTGTTTTTCTGTCCACAGGCTGATCTGCAGACAAGTTCTCAGCGCTTGAACCTTTCAGCTTCTAGTGCTGCAGTGGCAGAACTTAAACCTGACTGTTGCATTGATGATGTGATCCATCATGAAGTAAAGGAGATAGGGACACACATGTAAGGTTTTAAATTTTTATAAGATTAAATGAAACTGCAGCACGTGTGCTATTCTGTTTCTGCTTTGATACAGGCACAAAATTTAAAGTAATTCAAAATAATTTTTTGAAAAATTGTTTCTTTCAGCTTAGTTTGTGCAGTAAGTTACACTACGCAGACCGGAGAGAAGATGTACTTCAGGAAGTTCTTCAAATTTCAGGTATGGCGTGAAGTATTCTATTCTACTTTTTATAAGTGGGTGAATCTAGAAAACTTATTTTAAAACATTTGATACTTTAAAAGCACTTTTGCTGGGATTCCTGAGGGCCGGCAGTAAATACTGCAGCAAAGAAGGCATTCAGTAACTCTGCCTTCTCTGCATCCTCCCTCACCAGGTCACCCACCTCATTCAGCAGCAGCCCCACATTTTCCCTGGTCTTTCTTTTGCTGCTGAGGTACTTGAAGAAGCCCTTCTCATTGTCCTTGACATCTCTTGCTAGATTTAATTCCAAACAGGCCTTGGCCTTCCTTGTTGCATCCCTGCATACTCTGACAGTGTCCCTATATTCCTTCCAAGTCTCCAGTCCCTTTTTCCATATTTTGTAGACTTCCTTCTTCTGAGCTTTTCCAGAAGTTCCTTGCTCATCCATGTAGCCTCCTGCCTCCTTTTCTAGATTCCTTACTCTTAGTGATGCAGCGATCTTGAGCTTGGAGGAAGTGTTGCTTCAACATTACCCATCTTTCTTGGGCCCCCCTGCCCTCCAGAGCCTTAGCCCATGGGATTCCTCCAAGCAGGTCTTTGAATAGGCCAGAGTTAGCCCTCCTGAAATCCAAGGTGACAGTCCTGCTGACCCCTCTCCTGACTTCTCCCAGAACAGAAAACTCTATCATTTCATGATCACTGCACCCAAGATGGCTTCCAACCACCACTTCACCCACCAGTCCTTCTCTGTTACTGAATAACAGGTCAAGTGGGGCACGTTCCCTGTTTGGTTCTCTCACCAGCTGTCAGAGAGTTGTCTTCCACACACTCCAGGAACCTCCAAGATTGCCTCCTCTCTGCTGAGTTTTATTTCCAACAGACATCTGGCAAGTTGGAGTCCCCCACAAGAAAGAGAGCCCGTGATCATGAGACATCCCCTAGCTGCTTGTAGAATATTTCATCTACCTCCTCACCTTGGTTGGGCGGTCTATAGCAGAACCCCAACATAGTATCTGCCTTGCTATTTTGTTAAGTTTTCTGGGATCTTTTAACTGGTGTTACATTTGAACAGTTTCTTTTTCAACCATTATATGTAGTTTAATACTGTTCAGTAGTGCTTTTTGGTTCTAAACCTTTCTCTGAGTAATTAACACCATTATATTTATGTGGAGAAGGAATGATTGTTTTGTTTTGATTTTTACCGGAATGCCACTTGCAATGTACTGGAATGGATGGAAAGACTGTTTATCAGAAAGAGAGAGAAGACATCAGCATTTAGGGAAATTAACAAGAAGCTTACTGAAGCAAAGTATTCAATGGGAAAAAAACACTTAACCAACAAACACCTAAATTAAAATTTTGCTTTTTCCTGACTAGAGAGGTAGTTATGATGACTTGAAAGATTTAAACATTAGGCCTGGTATAATGCAAAAATCTCTATGAAGGCTACCTTTTAATCTTGAATTCTTCAAGGCTAAAAAATTTGTTCACAGCTTTGAACTTTAGAGGTCTCTCAGGATGTAGAATAGTACACTTATACGTAAACAAAAGTTGCCCTGGCAAAGGGAAATAAATGTCTTCAGCAAGATATTTTAAATTTGGTTAACAGTGCTTTATGCACAAAATTCAAGCACTTAAGAAACAGCACTTCATTATCACCTTTTATATCATCAAATTGTTTTATCTTACTGATTTAATCTCATGCAATTAAAATTATTTACTGCCTTTTTTATTTCTTGTAACAGTTACATTTTCAAGAGGGAAGTGAAGCCTAGTAATGGTTTGTTGCTTAAGCTAATCACATGAATACTTCTCTATTTCATGTATTTTTAGAGAAGCCCTCAGCAACTTCTGTTTGCTGCAGAACACTGAAGAACTTGTAAATATTATATGGTTCTTACTCTTGAGAGCAAGTGCAGACCACTTCAGGATACAAGATGGATGTAATGGTATTTTAAAGACACAGATCTACTTAGTGCACTGGATTTGTCTGGTTTCATAAGAGGCCACTACTTAAGTGGAGAAGTATAGGGTTTTTTTCAATCAAAGCAAACTACTTAGTAGCAAAGCAGTCAAGTGTGCAAATAAGAATCAGCGAGTATATACTCTGAATTGTGAGGTTTTAGCTGAGTTGATTGTATCATATATTCCATTAGACACCTGTACTGTGTAAGATCAAAAAGAAAAATAACGTCCTAGCACTTATAAATAGTTTATGCTGAAGCTGTCTGAAAAAACAATTGTCAATTTCTTTTTTTTCCATTTTATTCAGGTTCTTAAACCACTAGATGTGAAAACCAAATTCTACAATGCTGAGGTAAGCAAGAGCTGTGTGTATTGGGGTTTATTTTGGTGTGCTGCATTTATTTCACGTTAGGTGGTTAGATTAAATTCAAAGAGCTTCTTAAGTAAGTGTTTCTGAGAAAGATGATCCATTCTGAAGGGAAAAAATTAGATGGTGGGTTTATATAATTTAGTTTAAAAATAGATATACTTGTGAGGAAGAGGGGAAAGAGATGGTAACTAAGGCAGACATGTCAGGACCTTAATGCGATTGACTGACAATTTTGCATATTTTCTGCTTTCCCGTCAACTCAAGTACTTTCAGTTATTGCTTCTATATTTAAGCTGATAGAGTGCTTACTGTAAGGGAGATTAATTGTTCACAAAGCAGATAATAATTTACCAGATTGGGGAAATTTAAATTTAATTTCCTCAATGTAAATATGATTCCTCTGTTCAATAATTTAATTTTTAGGTTTGTGAAAGTTATACAGAGTGCTTGAAAACTAAATTACCTCATATATGCCTTGTATATTTATTTGGACATACTTAGGCATCTGTCTGGCTATTTATGGGAAGAATTTTAACTGAATGTGACACAGATAGTGGAAACTCTTACAAATTACATATAGCTTTCTTTGTATTTGTAGATATTCCTTGTGGATGTATGTATTATCTAGATCTGTTGTAGGGTATAAACTTCCACAATGTGTCATTACACAGGAAGTTAGGGCATTGGTTTCCATCATTATCGCTTACCTGCTTTGTGATAGTGAGCAAGCAGCTTAATTTTGTGAGCATTGTATTCTGTATTGTTTGTATCTTTGCAACTGATACTGGCAAAGTACTTGGAGAGCTTCTGTTTTGAGTATGAAACTTTTTCCGTAACCCCTGAAGTATGGTCAGCTATTACATTGCTATTCATTTGGTTGAAAACCTTCATTAGTATTCTTAAACAATTTGTTTGAAATAGTTCAAAAAACAGAGTGAATTTGTAGTTGTTTTATATTGGGAGAAAAAAAGACCAAAGTGTCATTGAGAGGAGAATAAAATTTATGGAATGTTGGCAATTTAAAAAATAAGTTAAGTAGAAAATATTGTGCTCTCCTGTTTATTCTTAACTAAGCAGATATATGTGCTATGAATTTCCATGTAGAAAAGCAGAGAGTCTCCAAATCTATTGTTCTAATTATTTATCTCAATCCTAATCACACCTGGGGTTCATCATGCAAGATTATGGCTGTAGAAGTGTGAAAGGTGTATTTCTTTCCCTTCCTGACAGTATCAGTAGAGAAAACAGGGAGAAATGACAGATAAGAATTTCTGTTCTACAAATGAGGATTCCAGATGCAAAGATCTGTCTTGTTCAGAGTTGGATAGGAGACTTTCCATAAGGATTTTCTGTCTGCTGTGAATGAATAGCATGTAAATTATGAGACATTTAATATATAATGTATAAATTATTTAGAAGGAGGATGAATCAAGACATAGGTCATAACTGATTTAAATATTGTAGTACAGAGGAAAAGAGAAAAACATTATCCTAAAAATATCTTGGTACATGTGTCTAGGCCACAGGCTTCAATTCTTAGGTTGACCAGGTGTGAGATAGCTGAATAGGGTTGGAACATCAAGGGCTTTATAGAAGTGGTGTTATCCATAAATTGGAATATCTGGAAATGTCTCCTGCTGTGATTTAAGAACAAAAATAATCCTAAGAAACTAGGTAATTCCTCTGGGAACAAAACAAAGCTCCATTTTGTGGGTGGACTATATAATTGTTTCAGATCTAAAATACATAGTAGGGGAAAGGAGACAGATAAATTAAATGGTGCTGTCTCTCTATACTTTGCATGTAAATTTTGTTTTGTGCTGAAATGATTCATAATGAATGGGAATAAAAACATCTAAGGTAAATTCTGGGCAAATTTTTGAAAAGTATTCTTTTATTACAAAATTGTTTTACTGACTGACTTTGACAAGGGACTTAATAAACTCCATTCCTCAATTGGCCACCAATTCCTCATGATAAAGATCTATGGAGAAGCTTTGGTGTCCAAGCTGGTATTTGTGGTTTTTTGGTTTTGTGTTCCCCCCCAACCCCCAAAAGGTTTTAAAAGGCTGCTTTGATGCCTTTTGTTGTTCCTCTTCAGGAATTTATGCAACTCTTATTACCATAGTGTCATCATGATTGCTTGAAGAAATTTTTTTTTAAGATTTTGGATTATATTAATTGAGCAATTCTCATTTGCCTAACAAATGGATATAGTACCATTCATATTTAATTTCTGAAAGTATATAAAGTGCTGCTGTGTGTTGTGACCACAGAAATAAAATAAAATTAAAAAAACTAGAAATAAGTCTTTGGCTAGATGTTGTATGTGATACTACATTGCTGTCAAAGTACCAAGACCTTCCCTGAAGGTTTTTATTCTTGGGAGCAGGGCAGAAAAAAAAAAATGGTATGTGTCAGTTATTAGTTAACTAAAAGTCTTTAAAGGTTGACTAACCAGTTCAACTGTTATCATTAATATTGCAGATGTCATGCTATCTATTCATAAAGTCTGTCACTAAAACTATTTTCTACTAGAAATTGTAATCCATAATTTCATTTTTTCTAAGACAATGAATGATGCTGAACCTTAATTTTCTTGCTTGTTGCTCATATTGCAGTAGCATACAAATCAGTTTGATCACTGAAATTTGTGCATAGAATGCATGCCCTGTCACTGTGACCCGCTGCAATCCTCAGATTGAATTACCAGCTCCAGTCTATAGAAAGTCTCTCACTGCCTTTGGTCTGCTGTGGAAAAGGCTTGTAAAAGGTTCTGTTCCTGCAAACACGCATAGGGAGGCAAATATGCAGTCACTTAAGAAAAAGTTTGCAATTGAAGCTGTGTTTTTGGAATGATAGATATTTTTAAAAGTTTTTTCCTGCTTATGTTATGCCAAATTTTGTTAAGAGCTGCAGTATTGTAGCTTTGCTAGTACCCATTACTACATTATTTTTATTTTGAGACCTTATATACGTGGATACTTTAAATTGTCTATAAAATGACAAGGACTGTTTTTCCATTTCATATGCAACCCATTGCATG
Source organism: Antrostomus carolinensis (assembly GCF_000700745.2). Taxonomy (NCBI): domain Eukaryota; kingdom Metazoa; phylum Chordata; class Aves; order Caprimulgiformes; family Caprimulgidae; genus Antrostomus; species Antrostomus carolinensis. The sequence goes on along the minus strand of NW_010325470.1, from coordinate 30,116 downwards.
GATTCAAATTCAGGACAAACTTTAAACTTGCTCAAAAACTAACTCTTTTTGGGGGGTCAGTTTGTTCTACTATATCTTATCTGTGACTTGTGTGCCTTAGGCTGTACTTTGGATCGGTTCTGAAGCAAAGCTAGCTAAACCATATAGCAAATAGTAGCTATAACATATTAGAAATGTAGTTTCATCTTTGTTTGCATCCGTTTTTATTTACATTTCTGTCTTACTAATGCTTTCTTGTTTAGATGGTGCAAAAAAATGCAGAAATGCATTTTATTTGAAAGTTAGCCTCCTTTTTCTTTAACATTTAACCCTAATTTCTCTAATGTGTTCTTTTTTTATTTTCCCATTAGAGTGACCTCAGTTCTGTGGTAATTTTTATTTATTTTTTTATAAATATGTATGCTTTTTTAATTGCCTATCTGTCTCTGTGCTTGTTGACATTCTTTTAAAAACATAATGGAAAAGCAATGTTTGTTCTGCATATCATAAACTGATGTTTTCTCATCTATATATGGGCAGCTAATCATTTAAATGGTTAGCTCTTTCTTTAATACCCATTGTTGAAACTAGAAGTTGTTTATTACAGACTCTTGCTTGTGAGGGTCCTCCTATAAAGTACCTTACCAAAATTTTACTAGATTCGTTATTTGAAAATGAGAGTTAATCCCTCCTAATTTTTTCCTGCTTTTGACCCGTAGAAATATAGGTTTTACTACAGCATTGCTTGTGTGAGCTGTGACAGAACTTTTCATGTCTGGTTGGTGGAGACAGTGGGTTTGAGGAGAGAGCAGCAGTTGGATGTTCTTCCTTCTTTTTGCTAGCTGGAACTGCACTTTCCAACTTTTAACTGCATGTTGATGAGTTAGGATGGTAACTTCTGCAGTCTGATTTCACTTTAAAGTGTGCCTTGCATTAAAATAAACTGAATTCTTCTGAAATACTTAAAGTTTTTTTTAAAACCATATGATATTAAACCAAGTTAGGAGTAACACAAAACTAACTTGCTTTTTCATTATGCTGCTTGTTTTTTCTTTTCCCTTTCAAATGAGCTTTTTCTAAATTTCTGCGTATGGTTGCTGCATTGAAAACAACTAAAATTTGGGTAAATGGACACTTTGAGCAATGGATTTATGGGATATAAACAGTATAAATTTAAGTGACAGTCAGGTGGTAGTAGTAATGATTACTGAGAGCCATGTTTTACTCGAGGTTATTTCCAGCTCCTTTGGCAAGTGTGAGGTCGGTCCATAACCTGTGGAGCTTGCAGTTTTCATTACTATGTATATGCTATCATCTGGTTTGTGTTAAACATGTTTATAAGGCACAACAAATAGTTCCAGTACCATTCTATATTTCTCCTTCTAATACAATGCATTTTGAGACTAAAAATATTTTTACTATTTTGTCCCACTTTTATTTTGTAATTTACAAGCAAGACTCCATTTGTATAATGAAGTCATTTATTTATACTGATTAAAAAGGACTGTAAGCTTCCTTCCACATGAAAATACTTTAAAAAAAAATATCATAACAAAATACCTAAACTGCTTCAAACTGAATTTATAGAATAGAATATTTCATTGGAAGGGACCTACAACAATCATCTAGTCCAGCTGCCTGAATCAATAACTCCCTTGTATATGTTGATTTGTTACCTCCCCTCCCCTTTTTTTTAATTGGCCCTTCTTTTTTTTTTTTTTGCTTTGTTTTGTTTTGTTTTTTTTTCATTTCTCCAGGGGCTCATATCTCTAGTAGACTGAGCCTTCCATAATTATTCTACCCTGAGATTTAGAGCTGCAAAGTGACTTCACTGGTCTGCAATTCCACAGAAGAAGTGAGGCAAAAAACACCTCTATTTTTATGGTTTTTCAGCTTCTGAAGTTTAAGAGTCTGTACCTTTCATTTCTGTACTGAGTGACTTCACTGGTCTGCAATTCCACAGAAGTGAGGCAAAAAACACCTCTATTTTTACGGTTTTTCAGCTTCTGAAGTTTAACAGTCTGTACCTTTCATTTCTGTACTAGAATTGGTCCTTATATACCATCTTCAGGCATTAGCTTTGTTTAACAGATACATCTTATAGGAGGTTTTGAAGGTAGAGCACCAGTTAAATTGTTGGATCCCCGTAATATTGGTAACCATTGGCATGATACAACTGAGTGAGAGAGGTTGGTTTTTGGTTTTTAGATAGTACATGAATGTTTCATAATAATAATAAAGTCTCAGGGCATGTAACTGAACTATTTTACTTCCATTAAAGAAAACCAAACACATTTTAATTTTTTACACAGCTTGATGCACTAGTAACCTGGCATGGCATGTCGTTGTGCACTGCAATTCCTTTCCATTTATTCTATTTTTTCTTTTTTAATAATTTGGAGTAAAACCTGAGTTGCTGTTGAGTTGATGAAAGTCTTGGAAAGTGGTGCTCTGATGCATTACAAATAAGCAATAGCTAGAACATAGTGAAATTATCCCACATCCATTGTTTGGCAACATACCTGTTGACTAACACTTTTGCTCCTATTGTTACTGGGATTAAGGTTTTTTTCTTGCATTAATTAATTTGATTTGCAGGCATGAACTAAACACATGTGACTTTTTTTTTTTAACAATAGGACTGTCTACTCTTTTCAATAACATAAATCACATTTTAATGAACTTGCACTTTTGTGTTTTGTTTTGTTTTTTTTTCCAGACAGATGAAGTGTTTCTGGAAGCTCAGATTCAGAATATCACTACCTCTCCAATGTTTATGGAGAAGGTTTCTTTAGAGCCATCTATGATGTACAATGTTACAGAACTGAACACAGTTGACACAGCAGGGGAAAGGTATGTTCAGATTCAGGACACTTGACTTTGAAACTCTGTATTATGATTTCGTGAGATATAAGCATTGCAGTTTAGTGAGTTGTCTAATGGAGGGATTGTACTTCTTTGCTTGGTTATAAAGATCAAATTCTTGTTATGTATTCAGCTGGAAAAGCTGTTAAGAGTTTTCTTTTTATAGAGACTGTTCTTAAAATTTTGTAATGCTACCTAGTAGACAAATCCCCAGCTTAATCCTCAAATAATTGGCAATATGGATGACATGTTAACATGAAAACATACTACTTCTTCAGTATCTCCTATACAATATTGAGCCCATGTCTGGTTCTGACTTGATCTGTGCATACATACTTAGTCTTACAGGACTCATCTGACATGTCCTTGCTTCCTTCTAGTAGACTGGTAACTGTTTTCAATTGTTCTAAGCAAGATCTAGCAAGGCAGCAGTCAAGGTAAATTGGTGGAACATTCTTATAGGTTCTTAGAATATAAAAATTCGTCATGCTGAAAAAAATTAAATGTCATTTAATGTCAATTAGTAAAACTCTAAACACCAGAAGAATTTTCTTTCTGTGTTCAGTAAACTGTTGTGGATAGAAAGGCTTGTTATATCTGTGTAGAAGTTAATTTTGGCTGTTAGTGTTTTGCAGTTGCTTGGGGTTTTGGAGGAGGTGATATTTGGGTGCTTCTGCAGTGGGGGTTGAAGTGGAAATTCTGTTGTCTTCTGGCCTGTTGAAGGCTTCGCCTGCACCATAGTGGAGAATTGTTCTCACAAAGTGTTTGCATCCACTGTAATGATTCTTGTCCTGAATGGGAGTCTTAGGCTCATGACACTGAGGTTTACTAGGAGGGAACCAAATAGCAGAAGCAAAATTACCAGCATTGTTTAAATGCTAAGAAGCCAGGTAATAAATTACAGTGTAGCAAAGCGGATTTCCACCTCAGTTTTCTCTGCCTTAGATGACTCATTTTTTTTCCCCTTGATCCTTGATGCCATATAAATTCTAGAACTGTTTTCTGTTGTGAAAACACAAAAAATTCTGTGTGTTTTGCCATGAATAAAATACACACATAGACTGGTGAGGGATGGGAAAGAGGTTGGGTTTTTAAGTCTTCCTAAAAATAACTGTTTAAAGTAAGACCCAATTTTTTTTTTCTTTTAGTGAGTCTACTTTTGGTTCAAGGACTTATTTACAACCTATGGATACACGTCAGTACTTATATTGCTTAAAACCAAAGCAAGAATTTGCAGAGAAAGCTGGAGTAATAAAAGGTGTAACAGTGATTGGTAAACTAGACATTGTGTGGAAAACTAATCTGGGTGAACGAGGAAGGCTGCAAACTAGCCAGCTCCAAAGAATGGTAAGTTCAACTGAAGCATCAATTTTACTTAGCATCCATTTTTAAGGCAACTCAATGAACAATTTAATAATGACTTGAAGGAGAAGTTCAAGCTGCTTACTTTGGACCTCATTCTGAATTAATATGTTTCTATATGTATTTGAGAAAGTTATTGAATACATTTGGTCAGTGAAGCGTGGAAAAAACACTATTCAAGAGACTGTAGCTGAACAAAAACATTGTTGTTCCTTTTTGTCATGTGAATGGCAACACTTCTTGTTTTCTTGAGGATTTGTTTTCTGGCACGTAACATGCCTTCCTTTTTGCATAGCACCAAACAACATAACTTAATGGATTGTGCACTTGAATTGCAAGAATTAAGTAACCTATGTAGCAAAATACTCTGGTTAGAATAAAATTAACTTGGATGCCATTTGGCAACAAACTGAAAAGCAGTGACAAAAGATCTACTTTGAGTATGCTAACTGTTGATGTATAAGTCTGCTCCCTCATTCATACAGACATTTTAGCTTCAACAAACAATTTTTATGTATAGGATAATGCTATTTATCTTTCATGTCTACAGTTTTGATTTAATCTATTCTAGTCTGGTTGATTTAGAAATTGTTCGTTAATTGTAATTACTAGCTTGCTTAAGTCAGCTGCACAGCCTGTCTACTCTAATGCCTAAACCTCACTTGCACCTTTTGTATTGAGGGTGGTGTAATATGTGAGAGAAGTAAAAAAGCTTTGTCAGTTTAACTTAGTCTGAGTTCACAAAACTTGTAATCGGGTTTCTGCCTTGGTCTTTCCCCCTGCCCCCATCTAGTAGTAAATTGAGCAATTCTATAGGGAAATCAAATTGACTTGGAACAGGCAAGCAAACTTGGACCCTGGAAATTCACAGCTAAGTTGCTAAAACTTCTCTTTGTTTTTAATTGAAGTGTTAACATATCTGCATAACCTCATCAAATCAGAAACTGCCCTTTTTTCTAAGCCTTACTGCTGTTACTTTGACACTTGTTGCTTGTTTATTAACCAATAAACTGTCCTGTTTTCAACTGACCTTTCCTATTTCTCTTCAAAGATTCCCCCCCCCCAAATCAGTATTCTATCACTCTGCATGCCTTCTTGTTGAACCTTTGAGAAATGCACTTTGAAATACAGTGAGATTAACAGAACTCCACACTCCAGGATTAGTTTTAGTCATCCATCACTGTTTCATGCTAGTGATTAACAGATAAACTGAGCTATTTTATGTACTTTGAGCAACATCTGTCTTTGGAAAAGCAGCAAACAGTTTTTGGGGTTTTTTTGCTCTTTGAATTGCAGTGCAACTCCCTGTTGTCTTCTCCTCATCTTTTAAGTGCTATCAGATTATTTAATTTCTAGGCTTCTTCCATTGTTGTCCTCCTAATCCATTTATTAGCCCTGTAACCATTGTTTCCCCCACAAGCCCAGAATTTTACCTGTACTGTGCCCCTCCATCATTGTTTTGGTTCAGATCAGAAATGCACTTGTGGTACAAGTATCCTGGATCACCCCACGTACAATAATTTGGGTTTTTTTGTGGAGTGGTCTTGGAATTCACAACTACATTCTTTTTGAGTGACATTTAACCAGACAGATGCATGTCCACAGTATGCCAAGGGTGCTCCACCTGCTCATGGGCATTCAGTCCAGGGCTAGACTGGAACAGTCCAAAGTTAAAGAACATTATTCTTGTTTACCACAAGCAAGGAATTGTCTAGTTAATTCCATACTCTGAGCAATTACCTCATTTTTGGATGAAAACTACTTTCCTCCTTTTGGTGTTACTGTAAGGCCTTTACCTCTAGCCATCAGCTGTTGCAGGTATCTCATTGTTAAGGGCAACACGTATGTTCTGGTTTAGGCCTTTTCATCTGCTCTCATCCTCTCTTGATTTGAATTGCTGCTAAGTTTATCCTAAAAAATACTGCTTTTATTGTTGTTTGGTTTTTTTTTCCTTAATATAGCTCTTAAAATAAGAGTCTAATGTTATGACAAACTACTGGTTGTTTAGGGAACTGGGTATAATTTTTCCAGTACATTCCTTCCTGTCACCTAGTACAGCTAAAAATCTGTGCCTTTTTCCAGTGCTGGATAAATTACTTCTCTTTCTTGAAAACTTCCAAACTTACATTGCTCAACTGGTCTGAAGTCTCAATCGGTTGACATCCCTTTGCTCACGCTGATATCCAATTTAATACACTTTCTAAAATGTCATCCATCTTCAGTCTGTAATGAACTGTATATGACTAAAACCTGTTCCCAACCTGTCAGACACTGGCTTTCTGGACTTCTTTGGGAATATCTTTTAATCAAGCTGTAAATGTAACTTTGACTACAGCAACCTCCTGTGAGCAGAATTGGAACATGTATCACAACTAAGCCTTGTCAGGCAGGACAAATTTTTCCCTTGTTTTTCCCTTGCAATCTATAATTTTTGGGGACTGAAAATCTAAAGCTTTTTACCTGAAGGTTACCATCTTGAATCAGCCCTTTCTAGTAGTAACTAGGATATTTATCATAGATTTGTTAGTAGACTATATGAAATGTGTTCAGCTCTTGACAGAATTGGGTAGTTGACAGGTGTTTGTATCATGTGCCTTTCTAACTGGTGGCAATTCATTATTTAGGCAGATAGCAGATGGATGTGCCAAACAGGTCTTAGAATAAAGCTGATCTTCTTGGGAACTGTATACAAGTGTTCAAACTTTAAGGATGTGAACTATCTGAAAAACTTAGTAATAAAGATCATGCTTGCCTAATTAATTGTTAAACCTATCAAGAAGGTGGTCATCAGTAGTGGATGGAGCACGACTGTGATTTGGGTACAAATCAAAAGCACAAAGTCAATTTTCTTTCTTCAGATTCCTCTTACTCCAAGCTTGTTGCAGTAAGTGAAAACTTGAGCAGTAAAAACTTCAGCTTTACTATCCAGCATCTGAGAATATACATTCTTGTACCTTCTCAGGCTCCTGGTTATGGTGATGTAAGGCTTTCTTTGGAGACAATACCAGACACCGTAAATTTGGAAGAACCTTTTGACATTACATGTAAAATAACAAATTGCAGGTAATGATGTCATGTGATTCTTGTGCTTTTTCATGAGTGGGTAAGTTGTGGCTGTCTTTGTCTCATTTTTCAGGACTTTCTCCTGAAACAAATCAAACCTGACTTTACTATGAGTTGTAGCAACATGAAACTACTTGAAACATACCTTTTGGATTACAATGATTTTAAAAAACCCAAAGAAACAAAAAAAACCCGCCTTCTGTCATGATCTGTTAATACCATTTGAACTAGGAGATTGCCAGAAAATTGTAGTGGAATTCCATGGAACTGGCTTGCAGTATCATTTAAGATGGCACCCCATACTTAAATCACAAAGCATATGAATTCTTCTTAGTCAATCATCTAATAACAAAACGAGCATGTTTATAGGATTTTTTTAACTACAAGTAATTTTATCAGAATAAGTGATGCTTTTTAAGTCCAGTCTGATTTTACTGCTAGTTCTGCACCACTGCTAGAATGCCTGCTAAACGTTGCTACCATGATTTTTTGTATGTCTTTATCCATGTTTTGACTTGATTTGTGTTTACAGAAGGATCTCCGGTAGCCCTTTATAAAAGGGTTGCAAGAGTGACACTTAAATAAAGTAATTCTACACAGAAGTTGAAGCCAGGGACTAAAGCGGGTACTTCTCATTAAAATCTTGTACTGCATCCAAATTGTGAGCAGTATTACCCAGCTATCCTGTATTGCTAAACCCATGACAGGATGCTTGTGTCAGACAGAGCTATATGCAACTGAATTACTTTGCGTCCCAGTAAATCTTGCTTGCTGCCTTATAAATATTTATAAATGCTTGATTAATAGTGAACTGAATAATAATCAAGCTTTTACATGTCTGCAGTCCTTGAATGCTTAAAAAAAATCCCACAGGTTTATTCTTGCTTTTGAATTTCCTCTAGCAGTGAAAGGACTATGGATCTGGTTTTAGAAATGTGCAATACTAATTCCATCCACTGGTGTGGAGTTTCAGGAAGGCAACTTGGAAAGCTTCACCCGAGTTCATCCCTCCATCTCGCACTTACATTGTTGTCTTCAGTACAGGGATTGCAAGTAAGTCCTGATAGCATAGTTTTGTTATAAAATACCTGGTTTATAAGCTTAGTAATTCTTTCTAATAATAACTCTTATAAATATTTTCCCTTTCTAGAGTGTCTCTGGCTTAAGACTTACAGACACGTTTTTGAAGAGAACATATGAGTATGATGATATTGCACAAGTCTGTGTAGTTTCTTCAGAAGTCAAACAAAGCTGAAGAAAAAATTCTGTATTTCTGCTGGGCTTTTTTCTTTTTTTGGACCAACTTCTTGATGGTTTTGCAGCTGAAATCATTAAAATGTGTACAAACAAAACCAAATCCCTATATATCTACAAACAAATGTAACTATGCTTATTTAATTTCTCTGAGCATTTTTTGAATGTTTTAAAATCTTTTAAAAACATGCATATGAATTTTATCTCCTGAAAATAAAGCCTTTGAAAAAAGTGGGGCTCTAGAAAATTATATTGCATTAACATCACCTCAGAGCAGGGTGGTGAGATTGATATGAAAGAGTAGCACTTTGTACTTATTTTCATTATTTTATTTTTTAAATATTGAAAGTTTAAAAATCGTGGTTCTGACAAAACTGCTTCAGTTTGAAGGAACTGGCCTTTTACAGACAAGTTCCTGAATCCAGACCCCTGTAAGAAAAACACAGTGTGTACCTTGTGTACTTTTGTGGTACGTGCATAGCCATAAGAACTAGAGCCTGAGAACGGCATGAGGTGAGAGACTGCAGCTGGCACTGCTGAGGCACTAGCAGCAAGGAAGTAGAGCATCAGCCAAAGAATGTGCTGGTTGGGGCTCAGTCTTTTGAAAGGAATAACACAGCAAATCTGTCCCAATTAGCTGCGGTCTTGTGCAGAGCTGTGTGTCCCTGCAATACAGGGCATGCTGTGAACAGGCACGTTACTTCCCAAATAGTAGTGAACTGAAAACTAAACTAGCAAAAAACTCATTTTTTTTATTGTTAAACTGAGGCAGTGCAAATTATTCTTCCCGTTTAAGTAGATTTTTAGGAATATGAAGAGAAAAACCCTGCATGGCTGCCCCAGATCAGGTTCTATAAAGCATATACAGGAAGGAATTCAGGACTTGTTTAAGCACTGAAATGTACTTTTCCCTAGCTTTGTTCTGACAACAGATGGAAAAATATCTTTGGCTGAAACATCTAAGGTCACCCAAAGGTAGCCACTTAATAATGGTGACTGGGTTTCCTAGTTTTAACAGTAGCTAAACTAGTGTTAAAGATTCTACTCAGTGGCTTGTCATATTTCTTAGCTACCATATTGGTAGTTAGCAACCTTACTTAGTTTTGGCAGTATTTTACTTAAGGCTTTCCTGTGTGTAAAATCTTTAAATGTAGAATTCAGTTTTAAAATACTGGATAAATTTAGGACCAGCTAACTGAATTGAGGGAATGAGCCCATACTGGGGAAGAAAAAAAAAAAAGAAATTAAAACTGTATCCTGCACATCTTAATAAAATGCATAGCAACCAACATAAACAGGCATTTTAAAGAATGTGATTTACCTGTTACTCTAGATATATCAACAAACTAAAACAGTAAAACCACAACTATCCAGACAAAAAATGTAAATAATTTTATTTATAATTTATTTTCAAGTTAAACTGACACAAGTTGAAGGGAATGTAACCATAGGGTAGTAAGAGGTAGGAGATACAGAAATGGTAGACAAGTTGCATTTTGCTAGTATGACTTTCTGTAGATCTGAAACAGTGTATGAATCCAAAGCTGCAGACTTAGTTCTTTTTCAGTATGCATGAGTGAATTTACTTTGTACTTGTTAATAAAACCAAAAGTGCAACTGAAACAATTTCTAAGCTGAATATTTCATTAGGTATCTTTATCATTCAGGCACAGTTAGAAGAATATAATTCCATGCAAGCAGGTTACAGGCGTTTACAAGTTCGGTGCAAAACATTTTCTTCTCTAACAATTGTAACAACTTATATGCTGATGGAATAGTAATAATACAAAACTGATTAGGTGTTAAATGCGCATTTGCTCAGTTGAATGATAAACTGCAATTGACTTTAAATTTTAAAAGTGTTTATGGGAATTATGGTTTACCACTTGATGCAGCAGGATGAAAAATGTTAGTGCAAAATAAAGTGCAGTGATTACAAAGGAAAAGATTCCTTCCTCACCCTGTGATTAAGACATATTGCATGACTATGTGAAACAAACTAGCCTATTCAAGTCAAAATGGACTTTAGCATAAATGATCCCTCTGTTCCTGGTTTCAATGGAAAAGCATGTAATGACAGCTCCTGTTATTGGTTTCACCATTTTTTATTTAGGCTATAAAGCCCTTTCTGTTAATATACAAGAAACAAAGAATGTTTACGAGTTAAGTATTGTGCCAGTTGTAGCGTATTCCTAAAGGGTTAGCTAATGCTATCAACATTTTAATAAATATTTTCTGTAGTAGAGTAAAACCTAAACATGACAATATTGTAGTATGTGAAATGAAAGTTACCACTCAATAATTTCAAGAGTAGTTTTCAGATAACTAACCAATGCTTCATTCCATTTAACTTTGGGGATAAGTTCTCCTATTAATCCAGTAAGTTATAGGGCTTGTACTTGACAGTACAACTTCTACAGCCAGTCTTTGAATATTAGCATATTTTGTAGTTCTTGAGAAACTCTCAAGAGGGTCTTGACACTATTTCTGTCTTAAAGTAGAAAGGTTACTGACCGCATGAAGACTGCTGTCTCAAAGTAAGGTGTAAACTGGGTTTGAGAGACATTGCAGTGCAGTACAGTCCAGTCCACTCTGGATTTGTTGGTTCCCTTTACCAAAGTTAGTAAAACTCATTGGGAGGAGTTGGAAATATGAAAGAGAGAACTAAGAGGAACTGTTTAACAAGAGATGTGCTAGGAGCAATGCTTCTCTTCTGACACAACACACTACTCCAAGCAATGTCTGTACAGCAGTCATAGCCCACCTAGAGCCTCTATTAATCTTTCTTGTAAATGGTATCCTGTCCTATTAAATGTAATTGAACTTAAGTAACAGTTTCCTTGAATGGATTAGATTCAGGATCTGAACTACCTCTGAAAAAAGATCCTGTTGTGGATATTCTTCTTTCTCATCAGATGTTAAGTCAGAAAATATATTAGAAATGTATTTAATATAAAGCTTAAGTATCTCTATAGCCTCAAAAAGGCAGCTACAGCTACTTCTTTAGAGAATTTAAAAAGCATTTTAATGCTGGGTATAGGTAAGCTCTATTGAATAAAGTATGAAATGTCTTACAGTTGTTTAAGTTGCTCTATTAAGCTTTACCTTATTTTTCAACAGATGGTAACACAGATTTCCTATTTTTGTGTTTTTTCTAATTGTTTTCATTTCTCCTTGGATCCAGCTGCATTTTCCCCCTATGTCAGTAGGGGGATTCATACAATAGATGCACTACTAGCATTTGTTAAGAGTCAAGTACATGACTTAGCCCCAAATGTTGCTTTTGCTTCTACCTGAGGTGCTCTTTTTGGACCACAAGATGAATCAGATATAATGTCTGAGGTCCACGAGTTCCTGTGTATTTCTCCATTTGGGAGTCTTCTGTTACTCCTCCACATACCTTCTCCAGTCCAACTGGCCAGCAGAGATCACTTTGTTTTAGGAATCAGAGCAGGTTCCTCAAATTAGTTTTGATATACAAAGAGGAAAGTGTGAGTGGTGAGAACCTCCCTGCAGTAAAAACAGGTGTACCTTGTACCAGAAAGCAGTATGAACAGTAAGCAGAATAAAAAAAGTTAACATAATAAAAATACAGAAAAGCAGTGGTCTTTGAAAGAGTAAGATTAACTGAACAAGAAAAGTCAGGGTAGGAAAAGAAATAGTACAGAGTGGAAAAGTCTTTCAGTTTGCCATATACATCACTTAAGATAGATATGTGTAATGAAACTTGAAAACAAAAATCCTTAATTGTTTAATCTAGTGATTTACCACACAAGAACAGGAAGAGAATCCTTCTAAGGCAGTTATTTTTTGATAAAATTTTCAGTACTAGTTATTTTTACAGTCACAGGATCAGTTTCAGCTTATTACAGTTAAGAATTTTAAGCTTATGTTAAATACTGCATACATACGGAATGTAATACAGTTTGCCATGCCTAGGAAAACAGTGACATAATGCTGACCTCCAGGGCTACCATCATGATTTGAGGGTATACATGGCAGCAGAAAAGCCTAAAACTTCTTAATATGCTTTCCTTTCCCAAGCCAAGTTCCATTTTGGTTTCTGGGTATTATCCTATGCAGGATTAGTGTCTTATCTTTCTCTACAACTTCTGGTACTCCCTCATATGCAATCATCTCCTTCCCTCCTGCTCAATGAAGCTGAAAAATATTTCATGTTACTAATGACAGCCCCTCCACAGGCAAAAAGAAACAGACTTTTCAAGCATTAGTTTTAAGTACACTCTATACTCCAAAACTGATTTATGCTTGTTATAAAGGGGCACATCAATAGGTGAGCCTGTTGTAATGATTTTCACCATAAGAATAACATGTCTTTCATACTCAGAATTAAGCTGTTATGCAAGATCAGCGCACTACAAAACTCCGCCCCACTCAGTAGCCCTGGAGATCAATCTGATGCACGTACTGAAAATGACTTGTACTTAGGGATTTTCACAAATCACCTACTTTGTGTATTAATTTTCAGAGGACTAACTATACATAAACGATATGTTCCAAGTTAGGTGCAATAGATCTGTTTAACAGATTTATTCTTGTTTGCAAACACACACAAAGAATTTTCTGTCTTCTATTCAAGCAGAAGAGTTACAATGGTGCTTTTGCTACTAGCTATTATATGCATTTAGGGGTTATATACCATTACAATTCACATGCCTCCTTTAAGTCAGGAATGCTCTTCAGTGCTGCCACTGAAAGATCTGCTCCGGACATGATTTCTCAGTTGCTCTATGAGCTCTGGATTCTGCTGCTGTATCTGTTGTGCAAACTGCTGCCCCCTGTGTTGAACAGTTTTACATAAAATCAACAAGTGAAAAAAACTGACAAGCAGCATTTTTAAGAAAACAGGATATCCCAGTACAGCTGAAAGGTGCATTATATAAAAGTTAAGACCAAAGATAACTTGCTGTATAGTCTTAATCAAGATATTTGTAGTATTATGACTTTATCTAGTCAACGTCTCTCCAAACAGGATTATCATCAGACCTTAATTTTCAATCTTCAGGACTATTACTTCTACTTGATAACATGGAGGAAAAAGTATTACCTTACTTGGTAAAACTAAAATTTTGCAACAGATCTGCTCCAGTGATTTTCTCCTTTCTTTTAGAGAGGACCCATTCTAGTTGTTTAGGATAACTGTTCTAGTTGAACTGCAATGTTGTATTAGTTTTTCTAGAAATACAGTGTGTGGCTGCCAACTTGTACTTATAAGCAAGACACCATAAGTAGAAAGCAAGCATACAGTTACACCTTTATGTGTTGTATGACTGAAGTAATGACAGATCCATCTCCGTAACAGTTGTAGCTTAAGAGTTAAATTAATAGGCGAGATTAATTCCATGTAAAAGATAATTACACTGGCTTACTAGAAAAACCAAGTAAGTAAATCTCATTACTTCATGAATAGTCTGGCATGGCTTCTCTGTAACTTCTGCATTTTGCTCAAGTAGCAAATTATCCAGACTCCTCTAAACCACAGTGCAGGTTGATAGAAAGCCAACATTTTCATAGATCTAGGTGTAGGACGTGGTTTTTGTGAAAACAGCCCTTGATTTTGTGGGGGCACATTCCTGTCTGAATGTGAATTTTAAATTAGTTTTGCCTTGAAGGGGCAAAACTTTAGTTTCATAGAATGGTTTGGGTTAACCCCCTGCAGTGAGCAGGGACATCTTCAACTACATCAGGTTGCTCAGAGCCCCGTCCAGCCTGACCAGGGTTTCCAGGGATGGGGCTTCCACCACCTCTCTGGGCAACCTGTGTCAGTGTTTCACCACCCTTACTGTAAAAAATTTCTTCCTTTTAGTTTAAAACCATTACCCCTTGTCCTGTCACTACAGCTCCTGCCCAAAAGTCTGTCCCCATCTTTCTTATAGGTCCCCTTTAAGTATGAAAAGGCTGCAATAAGGTCTCCCTGGAGCCTTCTCTTCTCCAGGCTGAATAACCTCAACTTTCTCAGCCTTTCATCGCAGGAAAGGTGTTCCATCCCTCTGATCATTTTTGTGGCCTTCCTCTGGACCCCCAGCAGGTCCATGTCTTTCTTGCACTGAAGACTCCAGAACTGGACACAGTACTCTGGGTGGGGTCTCAGCAGAGCAGAGTAGTGGGGGGCAATCCCCTCCCTCAACCTGCTGGCCACACTTCTTTTGATGTAGCCCAGGATACAGTTGACCTTCAGGTCTGTGAGTGCCCATTGCCGGCTCATGTCCAGCTTTTCATCCACCAGTACCCCCAAGTCCTTCTGCACACGGCTGCTCTCATTCCCTTCATCCCCCAGCTTGTACTGATACTGGGGATTGCCCCAACCCTGTTTGAAACAGGCTAGAATGCTGAAATAAAGTGAAACTGTATGCCCAATAAAAGGTCTTGCCATATAAGCAAATGGCATGTTTTTGTGCAGACTCTTCCAGATGGATTATCATTATTATACTATAAAAGAGTCAGGTCCTGTAAAAGCTACTCATCGTTATACTGAGTCCCTGAAGCCTTCCTAGTCTAAATGGAGGGATGCCAGAGCAGAAATTGTTTAAACTTTACTTAGCAGCTGTGCTAAGTAAATCTGTAGCTTTTCTAACTAATGTCTGGGATATCAGGTAGTAAATTTATCAACACAACTGGAAAGCACATGTAAGAATACTTAAAAGATTTAAAGGAACAATTTTTAGGAAGTGGCATTTGGAAAATAAACAGTATATGAGAACCAGAAAGTGAAACCGAGCACACAGCTCAGTCACTCCAATTGATGAAAATGTACAAAGCAAACAAACAAGATGATAGTAAAAAATGAGTCTTCAAGTTCTCAGTTTTAATAATAAACAGGCATACAATGAGGACAGGCCACAGTATAACTGGCTTGACACCATAGCTTTAAAATAGATGTTGCAGAATAATGCTTCTACAAATGTGACAGTTAAAACTATGCAATTCTTACTTACGCATGGATCAGGCTGGACAAATCTGACAGGCCACCAACACCTGCAGCAGGGCCACCAATGGCGTTTGACATCATCCCTGACATCCTGGAACAGTTAGCACAGTGTTGGCATTGGGGTATGCAGGGACCTTTCAGTAAGCAATAAACTGTAGTTATCTTGAATTGCTGTAAGGAAATAAGCTGCAAGAGGAAGAAACTGCAGTAGTTTTATTTACAGTAAGCAAGAATAAAATTACATTTTCAGGAATATAGTCCTATCCAACTTTTCTCTTCAATAATTCAAATACCTAAAGACATTTGTTTAACGGTACTCCATTTTAATACTTACAGTTGTTGAACTTGAGGATTCTGCATTAAGCTTGCTGCCTAGAATAGATAATATACAGTTGAAATTATAACACATTTACTACTTAGGTATTACAGAGGAAATGTGGGAAAAAACCCTCAAAAAACCCACATGTTGTGTTTTATGTTTTATTACAAAATTAAGCTAAGTTTATGTGCACAGAGATGTATGGTCCCCAGCAGAAAGAATCATTACAGGAACGTATTTCAAGGATATGAAGCTGAGACAATTTGTTGCATGTTAGATAAAAAATACTGGTTACAGATTCAGATATGAAAAATATGACAAGATGACATTAAACATAAAAATACAGTACCAGAAAACTAAAAAGAAAAAAAAAGTTAACTTGCCAAGGACAAAGGTTTCCTATTTGGCTTTTGGAGAAATGTCTGTATTTTGTTGATTCCCAGCCTGGATAAATCAGTTTTGCACAGATACAACAGTGCAAAATATTGCAGAGTAAACCAGAGTGTGGACTTATTTTGTAGCATGGTTTTGTGGTGTCCTGGTTTTGCTAGGATAGAATTAATTTTCTTCTTCATAGTTACAATAGCTGTGTTTTAGGTTCAGTATGGGATTTGTTATGAGAAGAATGTTGATAAAGTACCAATGTTGTTAGTTGCTGCTGGAGCTCAAGGCCATCGTGTTTGGCTGGTTCACAGCTGCACAAGGACTGGGAGGGAGAAGTGCAGTGAACAGCAAAACTCCAAACTGGCATTTGGATGTGCCAGTGAAATATTCCAGATCATATCCCGTCATGTCAGTATATTAACCAGGGCTGACTGGAAATCAGGGGTGTTTCTCTCGGGGATCGCTCAGGCTGGTTCTTGTGGGGTTTGGGCTACGGGTCTCGGCTCCGGGATCACTGGCTGGCACAGGTTGGGCATCACTCGGCGGGTGGTGAGCAGTTGCACTGTGCATCACTCATTTGTATAGTCTGTTATCACTGTTGTTATCATTATCATTTTATTTTAAATAGTAAAAAGCTTTTATCTCAACCCACAAGTCTCCTTGCTCTTTCCTTTCCAATTCTCTCTCCTACTCCCTGGAGGGGGTGAGGGGAGTGAGAGCAGGCTGTGTTAAAGGGTGAAACCACCACATGTGGTAACATTTATCTTCTGTGGTAACTGCATATCTTCTTACTTTGTAGTAAGCATGAGGTTATTTAAATTTCTCATTCATAAGACACCTCAAAAATAATATCATGTTTACCATAGTGTAAGGGTGTACATGGACAGACTAAACCATGTGATGTTTTAAAGTTATATATAATTCCTACAGAAATCAGTGTCTGTATAAATACAAGACCGATAGGCACAACACAGTATCTGCTTATTTAGTCGCTTATTAAAGGTACTACAAAAGTCAGATATAGACAATATTCATTTTAATGATAAATATATCTCCATATCTATCTATCTATCTATCTATCTCAAAAGTAAATCAGCTGTTTAATCTACAGTTGGATATAAAATGCCAAATTCAGGTCAATTCTATGGGTGATACGGGATTTTTTTTTCTTTCCTCCATCAGTAACAAGTCTGATCTAGGTTAGGGGACCAAAATGGAGGCTAGAAGTAACCTTCTCAAGTCAAACAGTGAGTCAGTTTTTTTCTTTCAAAACAAAACAAAGCAAAAAACTACACCACAGGAAAATCATTCATTCTTTCCTAGCTGAATGCCCTGTGTTCTATCCACTTGACCACGCATCTTCTGGAAATGACACAAAAAATCCTTTTGCTATAGTTAGCTCCACATTGAAGCTCTTTTGAGAGCTCTTTTGACTCATACCTCTTTTGACTCTAAACAGATGCAGACTATCCAAGTAAGTCATGTGGCCAGTGAAGTAGTACGTAGAGTTCCAGTGCTATTTAATCACTAATGCCATTGGAGAACTCGCTCACTTCTTCCTTGTCTACCATCTCTATTCTTTGGACCATAGTATCGGACTCGATGTATTGACCTCTCTTGCATGTAGTGCATTTACACGTGGGAGCACTGGTTGAAATACCCTGTCCTAATGAAGCTACCAGAGAGGCAATAGAGTTTTAACTGCGTTCTCAAAGGATACGTATTTTTCGCATTTTTTTTCTCCAAATTCCATTCTTCAAAGTTAATCAATACCATTTAGCTAAGAAAGCCATGCACAGAGAAAAACTACTGAGGGACAAAACAACAATTTGCCATTATATTGGAAGTAAAGGAATGCACTATATGTTATTTATATTCAGTGTTTGCCCATGTCATGACATTTTGCACACTTAAGGATGTCAGGGATAATTTGAAAGACTAAGAACAGAGAGGTCTCTTGGGTAGTTCTTTCCAAGCAGAGTTACTTTAGTCTTGGGTAGACTCCATCTGAATCAACTGCTGCTCATTTAAGAGGTGATTTCTTTGCAATCATTGTTAACTGCTATGAGAAGAAGAGACATTTT
Organism: Antrostomus carolinensis; assembly: GCF_000700745.2. Classification (NCBI taxonomy): domain Eukaryota; kingdom Metazoa; phylum Chordata; class Aves; order Caprimulgiformes; family Caprimulgidae; genus Antrostomus; species Antrostomus carolinensis. The sequence continues at coordinate 11,857 of NW_010325470.1, read as the reverse complement.
CATCATGCTGTTGACAAGTGTTTTACTATCATGTCATCTATAAAAATATCATAGCTAATCTATACTAGATGTTGTTCAAAAGTAAGATAGAATCAACTGGAAATAAGACAGGCATTGTAGGAGATTTATGCTTCACTTCTTGTTTTGAGTGTGAAATGACTCAGAAAAGTTAAATGCACTATAATGAAATCATTGCATTATAGCATTAAAATTGCTTGTGTTATGTAAAGCTTGAAATATACTCACCATACTAATGAAGGCAGGATTGTTTATCAAGCTTGCCATGTCAAAACTCAGTCCAGTTCCAGTCTACAAACAAATTGCAATTGCAGGTAAGTTTATCTAAAATATCCCAGTTATCACTATTGTAAATAAATAGATACAGAGCTAACTTACAGGACTGGACATATCTCTTAGTTTCTGTTCCGCTATTTTCAAATTTGATTTATAAGAGTCATTCTCTGGATCAAGATCCAGTGCCTTTTGGTAACTGGTAACTGCTTCTTCATATTTATTCACTGAGGTCAGAGCCAACCTAATGCGAAATAAAGAAATCCTAGGTAGAACATAAATGACCATATAAAGATAATGATACATTTTCTGTTCTAAGTAAAACGGCATAACACAACTCATTTTTAGCTTGAGCACTAAGTTAAAGCAAGTTTTGCTACTGGGCTACTGCTGCTTAGTGTAAGCACTTGTTTTTGCTGAAGAGATGATCCTTCAAGAATTCATCTTGCATTGTCTGTTCTACATTAAAAACTCCTTGGCATAATCAAGTGATTTAGCCTGTATTTGAGAGAGCAAGCTGGATCCATCATCCATGATGCATAAGCTCAGGAATTCCTCCAAGTGTTTCCTCGAGTGCTTTTGATCCAAGAGACTATTCAGAAGGGTACACAGGTAAGTAGAGCAGAGATACTCTTAACGTGAGTTCTGCAGCTTCAAGAAATCAAATACAAGAACCACAAGTTTCAACATAATAGATTTTTGTCTTAGGATCAATGCAAGGTTCTCCTTTCGGATCTTCTGCTTCAATAGCTTGACAAACCGTTTACACAAGACAGTAGTAACATCTGTAAGATGCTGTAAGAAACCTTTGTATCTGGGAAGTTTGCTTTATGTTTTGAAAAAGATTATTCTCCAGCAGCTCAGGAGAGCACAGAACAGATCTACTACTTTTGAAACAGTTATTGTTTCAAATTCGACTAGCTACTACATTTAAAACATCATCTTCCTTTGAGCTATTCTGGAAGTCCTTCTGGTTGCAGTTTCAATTCTATCTTCAACCGTGTTTTCAATTTATACTGACCACAAAATTAAACTAATCTTTCCACATTTTGTGAAAGATCTGTGTAACCCACATTCCTGTTTAGTACTCCAGTCCCCCTTTGGTATGTGCTGACCTACACAGACTGGGTTGATAAGCCTGTGTTAATGCCTATTATAAAACTTTAGTCTTTTATCTCAGGCAAGAGAACTCAGTGTTTGATACATCAGTCACAGTCATTACTCACAGTGATGTTGAGCTCAGTAACAGTATGAAACTCCAGGAGTTTCCAGTAACGCTTCTGGAGGAACCCATGCAGTATTAATGTTTTCTCTCTTAACACAGTTACTCCCATAAAAAAACATTCTTCCTTTTGGCCCATTAACTTGCAAAAATAGTTTCTGACCAGACAAGAAATGCCATCTGGTATTTCTGTGATGCAATAGTGGTTTTTTACAGATTAAGTAGGTAAAATTCTGCTTCTTGGAACACAATACAAGTCAGAACAGTGGCCAACAGTTTCTTTGCTCACAAGGGTAACTGCCATATCAGCGAAGCCATGGAGGCGAAGGGCTCTGGAGCAGGGCACTGCGCCGGGGGCCTCTCCTGAAGCGGCAAACCACGGCGAGATCAGCCGAGGCCAAAGCGCTGGCAGAGAGCGTGCCCCAGCCCCCCCTCCCAGAGCTGCTGACACACGGCAGATGGCACAGCATGGCCGTTGCCAACGCCACTGTGACCACACACAGCCCCTTACTGTCACCTCAGGAGCCACCCAGCACAGGCAGGGGAACAGCGCCTGCGCATCGGCCCGCAGCAGTTGGCACAGGCAGGGCACACGGGAAGGGCGCAGTGACCCTCCTGGCTCAGGGAGGCTGACACAGGCAGTGGCCATTGCCTTCCCTGAGGGAGACACAGCTGTGGTTGCCACTCGACTGAAAACCATCACTAGGAAGAGTGTGGCAGCTCAGACGGAGGTCCCACGCAAACGTGCAGCTGCATGGAGTGCCTGAGCCTGTCACTGCTATAAGATCTCCCCGCAGCCTTCTCTTCTCCAGGGTGAACAGCCCCAACTCTCTCATCCTTAGAGATAAGGATGTCATGCAGGACAGTGTCAAATGCCTTGCACAAGTCCACTTCTGCATCTTTCTGTGACATACAGTGTTTCTGTCAAATCCTGAGAAAAACTGATATACCTGCATAATGCAGTCGGAAAACACAGCTTTCTCATAAGGAATTTTTGTTGAGAATGTGTTTTCTGCACTTGTTTTTTTCAGTTATTACTAAACAAGCACTGTTTCCTCATCCAGCCAATACATGGCAAATGTATTATTATAACCATCCGCTGAGTTAAGCAATGGCTTGTAGCTCAAAATATACCCTCTATCAAAAAAACCCAGAAAATCAGCGTAAGAGAAGCGTGATTGCCTGGGAGTGATCCCACTTACTTTGTGTATCAAAAGGTCTTACACCCAAAACTCTAAAATAACCTCCAATTTCCAATTAAATCAGCCTGTAGCTTCCCTTCATCTTACTAAAACTAGAGGATATCAGGTTGTGCTATATGAAGAAATGACCTAAAGTCAGTTAAATAGGACAAAACCAGTTCAACAGTCCCTCAAATTTCAAAGTTAATTAATCGTCTCAAAAGTCAGTCAGGCTACATTTGTATTAGTAAAATAAAACTGTATCATAGAAACTTTTCAAGTGATAGAATTCCATCATCTTTGATCTTAAATAAATGCCCCCTGGCATGGTTTTGTCCCAGGTCAACAAGCATTATCCCAGATAATTTTGGACATGGTTCAGAATTTAACACAGGCCAATGCAATTTAGCAATAGGCAGTTTGGATGTGGCCACTCCATACTGCAAAGTCGATTTTAATAACGTGGACACGGACCACTTTGTGCCAGCTGACTCAACAAACAATCCCAAGCATTTTTTAATTTACTAGTATAGATATAACCGCAAAAGCCTTATGCAGCATTTAGCCCACACCCACAATATCACATAATCACAGAATGGTAGGGGATGGAAGGGACCTCAGGAGATCATCTAGTCCAACCTCCCTGCCAAAGCAGGTTCCCTGCAGCAGGTTACACAGGAAAGCGTCCAGGAAGGTTTTGAACATCTCCAGAGATGGAGACTAATATGTTTGATTACTGAAAATGCAAAGCTACACATATTGGAAAAATGTAGATATAAAGATATCTACTTCCACTCAAGTAGATATCCCATTCAGAACATTCCTGACATATTTTTTTAGACAGCACTTAATCAGACCCAATGCCTGAAGAATTAATGTCTGTACATTGAAGAATACATGTTTGTACTGTTGAAAAACTAACAAAGGGATATAGCTTAGTCTTGCTAAGATATCTGCTTCCAAAGGGCTACTGAATGGAAAAGTTAAGTCTCTATTCCTGCTAGTGTGAAGACTTAATACTCGTAGGATTCTGTTCTTTAACAGCGTCATTAACAGATTCACCATTACAACTGCAGAATTTTGATTACTCATAACTAGGCAGGAGGTAAGAAAAACACATTATGACTTTCTAAACTAAATTTGCAAAGTTGATAAACTGAAAGAAAAAAAATTGCAAACTGATGAGATCTGATATGAAAATGATGAGATTAACCACATATGTAAAACTTGAAGCTGACAGCCTGATAGGATCGTCTTCAGAAAACTGCTGCACTTCCAGAACAAGGATGTCAGCTAAGTAAAATAACCTAGCTCCTCTTATTTCAGAACATCTCTGGTGATTTACACATAGGTCTTCAGTGCTTACTCAGATTCGTATTAGCTTACCCCATTCTCCCATATGCTTTGCTGTACTTTGGATCTATTGCTATGGCTCTCTCACAATCCTTTATCGCTTCACTGTAGTTGTTGAGCTTACTTTGAGCAGCAGCCCTAGGAGGAAGACAGGAGTGAAGGGAAACAGGTTTGTCAAAGAAACAATTAAAAAAAGAAAAAAAAGCTTAGATACGCACATGTCCATGACTAACTTTAGATTTGTTTAATCTTACTGACTTTTCATTCACTATTTAGGCAATGTCTCAGCTTTCCTCAATGAAGCAGAACAAGCAAATGTTCTGAATTATGTGCTTAAGTGCATTGCTACACTAGGGCTACGGAGAACATATGCTCACCTTTGAGGACACAAAGGACAAATAATTCTAAGGAACTGGTTTAGATCCAGCATATGACTATGCACAAAATACATCATAAAACCTATCAAAAGAAGTGAAACTCTCAGGAAGTAATTTACATAAAATAATTGTTTAAGCAGAAGTATTTTATACAACTGGCATTTTCCAGCAATAAGTACAATTTTACTGCCATTCAAAGGAATGCTCTGATTTCTCCCTGCTCAATTTTTTAGCAGGCAAGTCATGCTTACAGGTAAATCAGAATAACATTGCTCGATAATCTATGAATTAGTAAATTACAGTTGCATCTGTATACCAGAGAAATACTAAATGTTGCAGACATTTATACAATGAGATTAAAGACTTGTCCAATCAAAAAGGACATTGGAACAGATTAATAACCAAAACTTATCCAGTTTGAAAAGTCTCAAATTTTAACTCATAATTTGTTCTTCCTTGGTTAAAAAACTACATTAGAAATGAAAATGTCTCCTTTGCATAAAGCATTCTTCTTTTTTATTAGGAATGCTAGATGCTATAATCATCACTGTATTCAAACCTTTCTCCTGTGGCAACCTCCAAATTGCATGTTTTTTCTTACTTTGATTAAAACCTCTTCTAATTGGGACTACTTATTTACTTTAAATATTTAGGCTGCTTAACAGTTGTCCAAATCCATAGATGCCAGTGAAGATGTACAGATAAATGCTTAGTCTCTCACTTGTTTGAACAGAAAATGTTTTTTCCATGTTTACAAAAAATTTATATGGCCCGCTAAAACTTCAAGGGCATCTCAGCTCTCTTTTTTCCCCTCACTATTGTGAGTAAAAAGCAATACTGTTGAAGGCAATACATCTCCATTGCTCCCAAGCTAGCTTAAGAAAGATAAGGCCTATATTTATTAAAATACTGTATCACCCACAAAACTACAAGAAACTGCCTGTCTTCTTTCAAATAACTTCATATAGTACTGTGCTTACTGACATCAGGATTCATTTTGGTCCTCACAAATGCGGTATGTGATGATGTAACACACAGAGAGAAGTATTTCTATTCTTGCCAATTACAGATTTGGTGCTTAAGCCCATTCTACTGAGGAAACTCCCAGTGATCTTGGGAGGCTTTTCAATCTGGCCTTGTATTTCCATTTTATACCTAAAATCACTTGCATGATCAGTTTTCTCAAGGAAAATAGATGATTTACACTTTGAATTGCCATCTTAACAATGTAAAATATTAGTAAACTGCGCAATGAAACCACAACAGCAGCCTTGTTTTTTACAACAGGACATGCATAAAAATGCTGAGTATTTATACAATGCTTCGAATCTCCAAAATGGTATTCCCACACTGGCAGTATTTTTTCCCAGGAAAAGTCAATGCTAGGGGAGGTAAGAGATGGCAGCTGAGCCACTAGAACACCAGGCTGTTTTACTATTCTCAACAGACTGGGAATCACAGCCTAGATTATGATTTAATATAGACATCCTAACTCACAAAAACCTAATCTCAAGTGTTACAAGTAATTTTAAAGCTCATATTACACCTTTAACTGATACACATATGCTGAGCTCACTTTGGCTTTAAATCTTTTACAAATTTAACGTGATAAATTTCTAAATAGTGGGGTTTTCTGCCCTCATGTTGCTTTGATTTACTTCACAATTTATCTTTAAAATAATGTGAATGAAGTTTGGGAATGAAAAGCATGTATTGTTTTGTTTTTACCTGTTGCAGTAATAGACTGCATTGTTTGGATCCAGCTCTATAGCCCTAGTGTAACAGTCCACTGCAGCACCATAATTTTCTTCTTTCATATGATTATTACCTGAAATAAATTATAAAAATCTCTTAAGCAGTTAACAGATACAGTGCTATGTATGAAAGAAAAAGAGCAGCCACATTATAGTACCTATATAAGGTAGTTATAACTGCATTTTTTTGAGATACATTTTTTAAATAGAACTGGCATGGAATAATGCAAATAAAAGTATCTACTATGTCTGTGAAGTTTATTATGAACATTGTAGTTCACTGCATAAACCTTCCCCTTCTCGTCTTGCTATTTCACACTTTCCAGATTGTTTCTGCTGTTTAATCATAACTGCAGTCCCACTCGAATATAGATTCATCAGTCTTAACTATCTTTGTGAGCCTCATAATCCATTAGGTTATGTGTTAATTCCATTTTGGTCTCATTTTCTCACATGTCCCAACAACTTGCTTGTAACTATCCATATAACATTTAAAATCAAACAAAAGCAAAACTAAGCACATGAGCTCCACTTTTGTCATGCCACCTAAGTCATTCATTAAGATAATGAAATTTATGTATAGAACAGGCAATCGAAAATTATTCAGAGATAAAATTTCTCAGTAACAAAGCTCAGAACTTCTACTCTATAATAAAGTTTCATATTTCATATTTTTTAAGTCCAGTAGAAAAAACCAGAAAAATATAGCTTTTCTATGGAAAGAAAATTCTGGAGTAAGGTCTTTCAAAACAACAGGTATCATATACATTCCTTCCTCCGGAAAACAGGGCAGTTCTGGTAGTTTCTTTCTTTCCTCGTGACAGAGTAGTAGAGAAAAAATCCTAGTTCAGAATGCCCAAGCTTAAGGCTGTACTCAGTCCTGCAATTACAGATCTTTGGCCTGCTAAGTCCTACAGAAGCCTTGGTTTCCCAGCAATGTCAAGAAATTGTCAGGAAAGTTATAGGCTTCCACTGACTATCTTGTATATCGGCAAAATATTTCAACCCTCTCCCAAAATAAGTAAGAGAAGGGACAGGTCAACAGGTTACTACAAATGTAGATAATGGCATGAGCAAAGGCTGGAAAAGTTCAGTCAGTGCCAATACTGTCTCTCATAGGAAGCAAAAGACTGTGGAGTAAGCAGTCCTAGGTGCCTGGGCTAACTGAAAACAACTATTTATTTGTGAACATGGAGAGGTGAATAAACAAAACCAGATTTAAGTTAATTAAGCATCACCAAGGTACAAAATCGCCTCTTCCCAAGTAATAGGGAAGACTGTAGTTACAGTCAGCAGACTGTAATTACAGTCAGCAATCCCTGCCAGTGAGAAGGCAAACTGAAACTGCAATTGCATGTATACCTTCAAAATATACACAGAATGTAATCATGTCTTGTCTTATTTCTACAGGCCCACTATCTACACCTCTTTCCTTTGATCTAAGGTAAAGGCCTGCACACTAAATCCTGTTGTCAGATAAAAGACTTGCAAGTTAGCTGCACTCAATGAGAATGCAGCAGTTAACATTTCTCCAAAACAGAACTGCCACGAATGACTATCAAAGTTGAAATTTCTGATACTGCTCTGAACTAAAGATGACCTGGAATATAGGGTTAAGTTGGAGCTAGTATCAGTGGGTACCATTCTTGCTCTCTCTCTCTCCAGCTCAAAAATGGCTAAAGGAAAACAAAAATAGCTAGACCTACTATTTCTGCTGAGATTACGCAATTCAGGCCAAAAGGAAAAGCAACTGTAATATTTTATTTTAACACAAGACAAAAATTCTTAAGACCAAAAAACCCCACAAATGGTTTTACTTTTGAATGTGTGTTCTCCATAGTGAAAATACTACCTATTTTTATAATTTGTACTGTGGTAGTACCCAGATCTTTTTAGGATCAAGCCACTGTTACACTAAACAAACCTGCACATAATCTGTGCTCTTACATAATTTATGTTAAGACAAAGTCTAAAGTGAATTTTCATGCCTACTCTTGTATACCAGGTAGTTACTAATCTGGAGGGTATATTCCTGGTTTTATAAAGACCAAGAAATAAAACTCAGCTATCTGATTTTGTTTTGCCATTCATTAGCTAATTGCTATAGGTACTAGGGCTGGTGGAGCAGGCTGGTGGTCACAGAGGTGAGGAACGTTATTACATTGGTAAGGACATACAGACAGAAATGAGGAAATGGCAGTTATAGAGTTATATATACAGTATTATAGAAGATACAGGTCAAATGGACTTCCCCAAGTTGTCAAAGTTATCTCCCTAACTCAGGGCTGAAAATACTCATAACTGAAAAGCATGAGAGTGGTGATAGATAATACATGTGTGAAAATGAGGAGGATTAATATTACAGAGCAGCATTAGAAAACAGGACAGGAAACTTTAATTTTATTATGGGAAATTAACCAGAAGCATTTCAAGCAGTTCCAAACTGCTTACTAACGCCCCTGATAGCTGACAATTAAATGGCCTTTTGTTGAAGTTTAGACCCTTTCAATTTTTTCAGTAGAGACATGGACTTGCTTTAGTAACACCACACAAAGACTAACACATAGCACACATCAATTTCATTTCCTCAGTCTGTTTCACAAACCCCTGTGGGCAGACACAGGACAAGACAGAAGTCACAGATTTAAAACAGGCATTGCTGCAACAGCCACACCTGGAAAGTGCTGAATATCCCTACGGTTCAATAACCATACTGAGTGCTACAGGTATTTTTCCATGAGCTGGTAGTATCAGACAGCAAAATGAAAAGCCAATGTGCGCAGCAGGTATGTTACAACTTACAAACTAATTTCCATTTGTGACCTAAGCTTGTTTGAGCTCTTATCCTTAGAAATAAAGAGCTAATGAGCAACTTCAGCAATCTGGAAAACTTACTTTAGATTACCAGTTTTAAGATGACAGACATGGAAATCATTTTCAAGAACAGTAGAACTTTTTCCACATCATTATCCTGAAATTGTTGAGAGGATTACACCTGCCTTGCAATTAGAAACTTCCTTGTTTTTTCTATAAAACTAAAATATCTGAAAATCCAACAGGTCATTAAAAATGTGGTTTATAAAGCATCAATCCACCTGATAACAATTCAGATCAGTTATCAGTGCTACATGCTACTTTTTTCCTCCCCCTTCTTTTTGGGGAGAAATAAAATGGATTCCTTCTTGGGTAGCATTAGTGAAGACTTCTATGGTACAGCGGCTTTTCCTCACATAACAGCAGTAACACCTATCAAAGCAAAAATAAACAACTGGCTTTTCTGCAATTTTTATAGAGCATACAAATTATTTCACATATGTGAAACACTAAGCCTATTAAGTACATAAGAATTTTTCCATTGGCTTCAGCTAGGTCAGCTTTTTAACAATGTTTTTATATTCAGCTAGCACATAATCCTTGACATCACATAACCTTTTCAACAGAAAGTAGAAACTTGCATAGAAATTCCACGGACAAATAGAAAAATCTATAATATACTGAATAATAACTGTTCATTCTTTAAAGCTTCTGCTACTCAGGAATGTTGCCCTGACATCATGTGTTATTCCTTAGTTTTTAAGCAACCTCCTGAGCAAGGGACAGAATAGACCATATTTTCTTAAACCCCAGATGGAGCAAATCACTGAGCCCTTACAACATAACAATCACCAGAGAATATGAGCTTAAGTTTTTGTGCAGGGTATGTGTTTCTCAGCTGCTATACTATCACTATCCATCATAACCCAAAAATCTTAATAAAAGCATAAGATGTTTATTCGATGTTTATTACAAACCTTCATCCTTCAGCTGGTCAGCCTTTTCAACATCCTCTGGTAAAGAATCTGAGAGAGGCAGCATGTCATTCTGTATGTAAACAAACCATATTTTTTTGCATTAAAATATAAGCCCTGATTTTATTAAAAATTTCTTTAATCCTGGGCAGCACTGTATCAACAAGCAACCAACTTTTTTCTAGTGCACAGGAAGTATGAAACAACTAAACATCACTGAAACATCCTTAGAAGAGAAAGATAGCTTGCTTTCTACTTTCTAGCTGAAATTAATTCCTCCCATTGCCCCAAAAGATTCTCATTCTGCTAGCTTTTATGGAAATTTCACTTTTTTTTTCATGTCTTCTTTAAGTTTCCACATTGTTTTGATGTATACAGCACTTTAAGGTTGTGTATACAGTATGAAATCTTAGTACATTTTGGCAGAGTAACTGTAGAATCTGAATTAAGTTCTTACCTTGTGAAAACAATTTTTGAACATTTCTGTCAAATGCTGTGGAGGTGCAAGATGAGTATCTTCCAGGTTAATCTTAAACACAGTCTCCAGACACTGAATTGCAACTTACAAGAAAAAAAATTAAAAAATAAAATAAAATCCAAGTCAACAGTTTCTCAATAGAAGTGTAATTTCATTAATTTATTTATAAAGCTGTGATTCACTTCCTTATCTGGTTAGTAAAAGCAGCTCTTTGGAACTGTCATAAAATAAAGAGAGGCTACCTGATCCCCATAGAACTGACTTGCTGAAAAATAGTATAAGCTATACAGAATCTATACATTGTTCAGCCATCATTCTTAAACCAATTTAAAACTTTTATCTCAATTCTTTCAATCATTTAATATCTTATTTTTTAAAAAAAATAAAAATACGAGGATTTAACAAAAGCACCACAATTCATAATACAATTATGTATGTGTCGCACACCCCTCCTCAAAACACCATAACTGCCATACATCTGTGTGGCATAATAGTTGGAAGAAAATAGATCATCTTTACAGTAAAGAATAAATGCAAGATACTTACTACTCTTTATCTTTTTTTTTGGAACAAAATATATTCATTTGAAGACACTGCTTATTAATAAAATACTTCAATAATCACAAGCCTTTATCCTATTTAAAATATCTGCAGTATCCTTTCATATGCTCTGCTGTGTAAGGATTCAATGGCCCTCCCAAACCTGCAATAATGTAAATACACTCACAATTAAGCAAGTCTAAAAAAGTAGAGCCAAATACCCGAATGAAGTTTTAAATATGCACATATTAGGCAAAAGAAGATTACATTAGGCAAAATAAGATCAATGCCAAATACTATATACAATTTTATATATATAGGTATGCTGTTAATTATAGCATCTCGAATTATATAATTATTTTCCCTGTCATATTCAGACTCTAATAGAATGTTTTTATTCAGGTATAACATCTAACCATTTTAGACTGAAAACCGAGGAGGAACAAAGAAGACTCTTTGTAAAGCCTAGTCTGAACAGAAAAGGATCTATAGGAACAGATCCTACAGTTTGACTTTTTAAATTCAAACTACAGATAACGAGGAGTAGTTGAATTGAAGTATCAGTAAAAACTGAATCTTAGAATTTAAAATTAATTTCAGTCCAATGCTAATGTAACAAATATAATTTGAATTCTTATTTGCATTATAATGAACCTGAACACTGACCCAAAAATTAGAAAAGTGAAATTACTTGAAGTTAACAACAGTAAGACCAGTTTGAGGAGCCTATTTTCTATGTTGCGGCTGGGAGAAAGGGTCAAAAGTAGACTCGTAAAACAAACAGTCAAAGTTGGAAGATGTTATCACAGTTTTTAAAAAAAGTTACATCTTCCAAGTTTGACTATCCACCCCTTATTCCATACCATTTACATC
>NW_010325469.1:0-893 GCF_000700745.2 Antrostomus carolinensis | reverse complement strand
GTTGTGCCAGGCAAGAAAGAATTTTATTAAGAATTTTACTAAGTTATTAGCAAGAGGAGGTCCAAGGAAAACATTGGACCCATACTTGATGAAGATTGATGAAGATGGTCCCCTGGCAAATAGGGATGCAGAAAAAGCAGAGGCATTCAATGACTTTTTGGGCTCAGTCTCTAATACTGACGACAGATCTTGTTCTGTCCGGTCTTTTGAGTTGAAGGGCCACGACTGTGGGAAGGGTGACTTTCCATTAGCAGAACCAGACCTTGTAAGGGGCCAGCTCTATCAGTTGAATGTTCCTAAGTCGGTGCACCCTGGTGGCATTCATTGTGGAGTACCGAATGAGTTAGTGGATGTGATGGCAGGACCCCTCTCAATCATCTACCAAAGGTCTTGAGAATCTGGGGAGGTCCCCGCTGACTGGCAGCTAGTCGACATTATTCCAGTTTACAAGAAGGGCAGGAGGAAAGAGAACGGAACGGAGGCTTGCAAACATTCTGGGGGGGTGATGTTCAGGGTCATGTGGAAATGTGCAATGCTCTTTCTCAGAAGTGTCCGGGGAGACCCAAAGGTGGGGGAAGAGGGTGGGTCCAGCAGGATGGGGAAGGACGTGGTGTGGAACGAGAGATGGAAAATGGTGGGCTCCTGGGAAACTTCAGGTTGGAACGGAGGCTGGGAGGTGCCCTGCAAGTATGGCGTGTGTCCGAGGCAGCTGGCTAATGCGCAGCTCTTCGGGAGATGATGGCTGGTCAAAGGCCTTAGGCAGTCCTGCCCTGGTGCTTCAGATTAGGAGACCAGCTTCATGATGCCATGCCTTCACCGGTTTTGCTTTCTGGGCATTCTGCGGTGGGCTGAGAGCAAGTCCAAGTGCCGCCCCTGCCAGACAAGCTCCAGCA
>NW_010325468.1:21160-27086 GCF_000700745.2 Antrostomus carolinensis | reverse complement strand
CCACTCCTCCCAGCTTTGTACCATCAGAAAAGAAAACGACAGAAAAGTGCTCATTTTCATCTAACGACAGAAAAGTGCTCAGTGTTCAAAAACTGAAGTGCTCTTATGGAGCAAGGTAGGCTGTGAAGCTGGGAAAGAGGGAAATCAGATGGACATCCCAGTGGGGAACCTGAGTTGAATCTGATTTGGATGGGTTTCTTCTGCAAGAAAGCCAGGACAGAGAAGGGTAGCTCACGGCTACAGGGTGTAGGCAGAAAAGGGGGAGGGAAGCAGAGGAGGCACCAGAGGAATAAAGAAAATATCTACATTCTAGCATATAGGATACTCAACTCAATCCTAAAATAATGATAAGCAGGGCTTCACTACTAAACCAGCACGTAGGACTTGGAAATTGATTCAGGACAAGGCATACAGCGGCGGTCTGCTTCTTTCAGCACTTTTTCTTTAAATATCCTAGAAGTCACCAAACAGAAGACAGATTACACTTTCTAATGTAAGCCTCCTGAGGGGACACTGCTAAAAGGCTGTCAGCAGAAAGAAAAAAAAGTGTTCAAAGTGTGCATGTAGGGTTAGGGACTCCACATTTCAACTCATCTGCAGCTGGAGATGAGATGCATTTGCATTTGTTCCCCTGGCTGAAGACCTACTAGTCATTACAAAAGCTATTTCGAAATAGTTCTAGCTGAAAATCTTTTATTCACACCTAACCCATATAAAATTAAAAATTTTATATAGCTACACTTCAAACAATCTTGCCTACCTCCAGTCAGATCTGCAGAGAGATTACTTTCAGTTTAATTTGGGTTTGAGTCAGGCCTTCAAATAAAGGTCAGAATTTACTTAATTATTGTAGTTCTGATGGGCTCTCTGCTCAGAAAGCCTTTTGCACAAAGTATTGTGTATAGAAACAAAAATAAAGTGACCCCTGGCCAGAAAGCTTACTTGTCATGGTTTCAGCATCCCTCTACTCTGTGAATGAGTGGCTTTTGTCAATGATCACTGTCATTTTCCTGACATTTAACTGAATGGACTTTCTTTGGAGAAATTAAGACAGACATGAGAAACATCTCCATAATCCAAAACACTGAAGATTATGTTTCTGCATTTACAAAGCAATTAGGATTCCCTGGTTGCTATTGTGACCATATTCTTAGATCCCAGTGACAGAGGGGAAGTGGGGGCTTTGGCTCACATTCGCTCAGCAAAGTTTTGTGGCAGCCTAAGGCACTGCTGCTTCCCTTGGTCTTTCTGCCTTCACAGGAGAGAGCAGAAGAACATCTGGGGAGGCATCTCAGCCATTGCTGTTCAGAGTCCAGGGTACGTGTGCAAGCAAAAATGCAGAGTGGAGCAGGGTTCCTGTGCAGTGCAAGCTTCCATGCCCAGTGATGAACTGGAGTGGGTGACTTACAGACATGATCACCATGGGCTTAGTGACCCCTAGGAGGAGGACGGAATAGCTAAATTTGCAAAGCTTGTCTGAGCACCCACGACACCCATTTCCTACACTTGTTCCTTGTGATCATTTAATGAGTTATTTTATTTTAATTAAGCTTTTATTTGCTAACCTAGATCCTGATCCTTCAACCATGTTTCCATATGTTCATCTTTCCTACCTTGAACAGTCACATATAGGATGGAAGTTACACACTCAGATGCTGTTTGCAGAATTGGGCCGTAGGCTCGATTATCAGTTTAATAAATTCAAAGCTGAGGAAAAGTTTGGATAGGTTTGCTTCCAGACTAAGCAAGACGAGGTTTGGCCCACAATTACGGAGAAAAAGCTTTCTTAGGACAACTGCATATTTAAAAAGAAATTGAGAAAAGCCACAAAAATACAAAAGGTCTCAATGCTTGGGGTGTTTTAAGAACACGCAGTCTTTGCTGGCTTGTCATAGGAAAGGTATCTATTACTGTCGCTACAATTATAAGAGGGAAAAAGAAATTACATTCCAAAGTAAGATCTCCCTGTAAAAACATCTCACTGGTTACATGGAGGAAAGAAACAGAGACAAGTTCTTTAATCTCTGCTTCCAATGAACACTGAAAGTGCAGCTCTATAGAACTACATCCTTAAAAATAAGAGGGACAAAACATGCTCAACTAGCACCTCCATGAGATCACACAGCAGAAAAATAATCCTCACTTAGCCAAATACACGGAATAATGGAAAGAATGCTTTATGGAAAACTATCTTACTGGAATTTAAGAAGAGTTCTGCAACGTGTGGAAAACAAATATGTTTTAATAGGTTGCTGCTTTAAATGACTGAATATATTTCAAAGAAGGACATGACCATAAAGTAGAAAACTAACTCTTCCTTCAGAGCAGTGGCAAAAGGGGAACAAAGAATAGTGGCACTGAAAAATTATCTTTGATCTCTTAGGAGAAGTGACAGAATGTCATTAGGGGTTTTTTGTTGTTGTTTTGTGGTTTCTGGGGTTTTTTGCCTTTTTTAATTTTAAAGCCACTTTGTATTTTTCTCACTTTTCTCAGTTTGGAGTCAATAAATCATCTGTTAAAACATTTAAACAATCACATCAACAATGCATTACTATTAATTTCTCAGTGTTTTCACCCTTCTCTGACAACTGGAGGGGGGGGGGGGGGGGAGGAAATACCTTTGTACTTCATTTTCATGTCCCAAGTACCTGACTGCTCTGTTCACTGCCTTCCTAGAGCCATTACAAGTGTAGTAGTATGCAACAGTTCAGAACTTAAAATACTGCCACTCCCCCAGTGTCAACTTAAATAGCTTTCCCTTTCCTTCTGAAATTTCCTGCCTGTGTAACTGGGAAGAGAAGGAAATTACCTTGTGGATCAGAAAACTAAGCCAATCCCTTTCAGCATATTTGTTGCCACATCTGACTGAAGACTGATGCTCTGGGCAATAAGAACCAAAGTAAGATGCAATACAAAAACTGATCCCAAAATCCAGCTTGTTAGATCCACTGCTGAAGAGTAAACCACCTCTTTGCCTCTGCTGTTACCATTTTTCAAACAGCAACATAATGCAGATACTTCACAGTTCTGAGAAACTGGTCTAAGCAGATGTTTTTCCACCTTTTTCAACTTGTAGGTAACAGACCTCAGAAAGCAAACTGACCCTTAATGCAACAGGCCTGCCTTTCTCATCAGCTTTCATGATTCGCATAAGTGAGGCAGAATATAGACTGGGCAATAGAGGTAAACAAGATAAATAATGTATTGTTGCATGGAAGTGGGTGCTTCGTGCAGCCAAGCAGATGGGAAGCTCAGCTGGCAACAAAGGGCCTGCTCCAGACAATGTTATTCTGGGTCCTTTCACCAAACCCTCAAACAGCCTTCAGAGTAAAAACCTTGAATGAGCGAACTGCAGACACTCAGGCTTTGTCTAGATGCAGTTTAAAAGGTGTGACATTAGCAAGCATTAACTGGCATAAGAATAATATACATCAAACAAGCCATGTGGGCAGCAACCTGAGCTTTAACTCCTTTAGCTTGAACTAACTACACACATGGTCTGCCTTCTGCAGACTAAAAGGCACTAGTCAGTAAATATTGGACATCTGATTCTGTATTAGCCTATGCAGTACCTAAACTAAGCAATTTAGGGCATTCAATAGAAAAGACATGCACGGCATCCTATTAGCAGTATAGTTTTTTGTCTTTGCTTAGCAACCTCTACTCCCAAACAGAAAACCTTGCAAAATTTCATATCTGGTTAGGTCCCTTCCTTTCCTCAAGTCTATCTGGCACTTGCTGTATAGGCTTGCACTGCCACATCACTCTGGTCTTCCCAAAGCTTGAATATCAGTTGGACAGGTGAAACTGAAACAAAGTACTTCAGTATACAGCCACCCCCCACATCTGAAAATCCCCTCAATGCAGGCTGGTTTGTTACTCTCTGTCATGCAAGCACAACCTTTCCTACATCAAACTAGGAATGCAGTATTTTTAAACGTCTTCTGGCATACAGTATTGTTATACCACCTTCTGAAACCTGACATTACCAGCAGAAATATGTCCTTCTGGACAATCTGTGGTCCCTTCACACAGTTTTGGGAATTTCCCAAGCCTCATGCACTTGCCTACCTGCTGGTGGCTCTGGAGTTCGCTTCCTTGATGTGGCTTACAAAGCAGATGCCACCTTTGGCAAATTTATGCTAGCAGATTAAATGCCGAAGAATCTGATAAGGCTGTGAGAAAAGAGGATGTTGATCCTGGTGTTCCATCACCGCCGCATTTTTTTTTTGCTCACACAAAACTGTATATAACAGTTGCCTCATGTTCATGATTTACAGATGATTTTAAAAGTAACTAAAACAAAAACATCTCCCTGAACCAACAAATCCAAACTCAAATTAGATTGTTTTTAAATGGAAAGACAACTTAAAAGGAGAAAACTCAGCTAGAAGTGAAATATCAGTTGTTCAGTGAGAGCATAAAAAAAAAATTCTCAGCACTGTATCATTCTGTAGGAATATTTAGTATTTCTTTCAGTAAGGGCGGTTTTCTGTTTCTCAGAAAAACTTTTGTCCGTCAGTAGGTGGTGCTACAGTCCTTCAATCTACTCAGGAGCACCAGACAGCCCTCTGCTTCCCTCTGCAGAGGGAATTTCATGGAGCAGTATAATCAATGTCACCTCATCTCTTGGGGAGGGGGGGAGTAATAAAAATCTACAGTGAATTTTTAAGTTAAATACTTACATAAGCTCATAGTTCAGATAGATTAGAAGTCAGCAGTTCCCATCTCACTTCATGCTAAGATATCATTGTGTCATACTGAACAAGAGAAATCAGTGATTGTACAAAAGAACTAAAAAATAATCACATTGCCATATTTGTAAAAAAGAGACAAAGAATTGCACAAATATTTAGCCCATTCTACATCATATTCTAAAATCCTGTGAGCACTTCCATCAAATGATCCAAACAAACACTTGAAGAAAATGGAAAATAATGGTATTTACGTTGTTCTAAGGGCTATTAAAGCTGAACATGCCTGTGAGATGGGTTATTTACATACCTGCTGCGAAACCTGGACAATTTTTCATCAGAGGCCTAAGGGGCACCAAGAGGCCTCAGATACCCTGAGCAGCATCCCCCTATGCTCCTCAGCCCCCCTGCCCATGGGCCCAGGACATCCCTGCAAGCACAGCCCTGTCCCCTGCAGCCTCCCTTCCTGGGCAGGGGGGCCAGGGGACCCTGGTCATCGTTATGTCCCCAGTCCTGCCTGGCCCCATCTCCAGCACCATATTGCATCAGTGTCTCTGCTGCAGCTGCCTGGACTCTGGACTGGACTTGTTACCCCACCTCCTCCGAGACTGTCGGTGTTCCCTGCTAGTCACCACTCCAGCCCTGATCAGAGCACCCTGTCAGAAAGGGGACGGTGCTGCCCATGCTGTGGGTGCCCTCAGCCCCAGCTTCTTCTCCCTCGCTGGTGGAGTACCACTCAAGCTGCTCCCTGACACCAAGCCCAAGGAACAACTGCATTCATTTGTTAGACAAGAGCATTTCACAAATGCATCAGAAGTCATCCACGCTACAACAGACAGGTAAGGAAGAACAGAAACATTCACAGGATCATAGAATGTTAGGGATTGGAAGGGACCTCGAAAGATCCTCTAGTCCAATTCCCCTGCTGGAGCAGGAAGCTGAACAAAATGAGCCAAAATTCCTGGAGACTTATCTCCCAGCTCCTAAAGAAAACACCTCAAGGGACTGCCAGGCTCAGGGAGACCAACAACTGTTTCCTCTGTTCATTTCACTGGCTCACCCATCAACCCATCTGCTCCAGCAATATGGGAGGAAGCACTAAGAAATCTGCTGGAAAAGTTTCTAACAGCATAGCTAATTCATAGCAACACTGCCCACGAGCAGAGGCGCATCTGATACAGAGAGTTTATCAGTCACCCAATAGCTACTTCAAGGATCTAAACTTTAAAAAA
>NW_010325468.1:19451-21123 GCF_000700745.2 Antrostomus carolinensis | reverse complement strand
CCCCCTCAATATTGTAGAAGGCAGGGAAAGGCATTGCCTTGAAACTTTTTCCAACTATGGAAGTGCTATGTTAGAAACAGAATCATTGAGGTGGTGTTCTTGCAGGAAGATTTATTTATAGGATCAAGAATCTGGCTGCTAATACTGCACGACTCAGTACTGCAGGTGTGACATACACAAAACCTCTGCTGAAATCCACAGTGGTTGTGAGTGAGAACTGGAGATTGGGATGGAATTTTGCCACAGTGTTCATTTCCTTACCACTGCCAACGTCTAGGGTCAATCCTAAAATGAAAATTAATACTAAAATATTTTAATACTTGTGTCATATATTAAAAAATATATTTTCTTTTTGCATATCATAGTTATAAATGTAATTATTAATACATTGTATGAAAATACTGTAGTAACCACCATTCACAAGGCTACAATAGACGCGTCAAGAAAGCATGGTATTTCACATGTTATCAGGAAATGTGCACCAGATCCTGGACACGAACAGTACTAGATTAGAGGGCTGTCAAGTCTGATGCCAGAAGTACCAGATGAACTATGAGTATCATCTCAAATCCAGAGGCATCAATCATGCATGAATAAAGTGGCCCAGCTCTACAGTACAGAGGGACTTGCATTGCATGGGGGACAGGTATTTGGAAAGATGGAGGACAGGTGGTAAATTCCCAGTGTTTCAAATGAACAATTACCTCCCAGCCCTGTTTTATTCCTTGAATAACGACTAATAAACTGATTCCACTGCGTGAATAAGGCCTAGTCTACTAAAAAGGCACCAGTTTAAAGGAGTTTCTTAACCATTTTACTCAACAACTACCCTTTCAGGGAAATCTCCATTTCAGATAGCTCACACAAAGCTGTAGCTGACAAGTAAAGTCCAAAAGAGTTTGCTTCGGTTTACTACTCAATCAGAGTAGTAATCTGCTCCAAGCCCTGGTGAAATCAAAAGAATCTTTTCAGATCAAAGCGTACTTGAACTGTGGATCCATGGTGCAAGAAATATTTAAGAGACAGATGTAGTCAAGGAGCTATATACTAGCTTTATTTGTAAAATAGTTTTCCTAACAGCAAAATACTGTAATTATATAAAAGTTAGCAAAAATTGATACATTTCTAACAGAAACAAGAAAACTATTTCTACTTTTATTGAATTATTCAATTATCTTTTCATTATGGAAGCTATAGGTATGGACCACACCAACAGATTTCAGTGCCAGACAGGTCATTCAATAAATATATCATTCTACCATTAAAATCTGAAGGACAGTGAAAAAGTTTCATAAAACTACTGAAAAAATATAAGCATTTTTGGCTTTCTCTGAGGTTTGGAAATAGTAATATCTACACACAACAAAGTTCTTGGCATTTACAAGAATGATTGTATAGAACAGTAACAGCAGAATTTGTTAGTAGCAAACCAGAAGAACCAAATTTCCAGTACAACATTTCTAGTAAAAAAATTCAGAAGTTCAGCCTGTTTCTTAAATCCTACAGAAGACTTCTGCAAGGAGGGGAAACTTAAATTACTAATTTAATATTTGGTAAGGCCATTGCATATCCTAACTTGGCAGAAAATATATGACCCCATATTGTATGTAATCACAGAATAGTAGGGGTTGGAAGGGACCTCAGGAGATCATCTAGACTAACTCCTCTGCCA
>NW_010325468.1:0-19436 GCF_000700745.2 Antrostomus carolinensis | reverse complement strand
CACCAGATTGCAAAAGAAGGTGTCCAGGTTGGTTTTGAACATCTCCAGAGATGGAGACTCCACAACCTCTCTGGGCAGCCTGTTCCAGTGCTCTGTCACCCTCACAGTAAAGAAGTTTTTCCTTAAGTTTGTCTGGAACTGATGTCATTGTGAGGACACTCTTGAAAATCTTTGATTGATCATGGCAAATGGGAGAAGTGCCTCAAGACTGGACGAAAGTAGATGTCACTCCTATCATAAGAAGGGGAAGGAGGAGGATCCAGGGAGCTACAGGCCAGTCAGCCAAACTTCCACCCCTATGAAGCTGATGGAGCAGCTAATCCTGCAAACCATTTCCAGGCAGACAAAGGACAAGAAAATCATCAGGAATAGTCAGCAAGGCTTCACCAAGGGGATCCAACTTGATGAATCTCTACAATACAATGACTGGCCTGGCAGATGAGAGGAGAGCAGTGGATATTGTCTACCTGGACTTGAGGAAGGCCTTCAACATTGTCTTTCATAAGATCCTCACAGACAAGCTGTTGATGAGCAGGTAGTGAAGTGGACTGGAAGCTGGCTGAATGGCTGGGCCCAGAGAGTGGTGATCAGAAGCACAAAGTCTAGTTGGAGGCCAGTATGAGATGGTGTAACCCAGGGGTCAATACTGTGCCTGATGCTGTTTATCATCCTCATTAATGATCTGGATGATAATGAGGGGGGGGCATGGTGTACCTTGGCATGGTGTATCCTGGGATGTCCTAGTGGACAGTAAGCTGAACGTGAGCCAACTGAGAGCCCTTGCCACAAGGATGTCTAATGGCACCCTGGGCTGTGTGAGGAGCGTTGCCACCAGGTTGAGGGAGGTGATCCTTCCCCTTTTCTCAGCACTGGTGAGGTCACACCTGGGGTAGTGTCCACCTCTGGGCTCCCCAGTAGAACAGAGGCACATACATACTGGAGAGAGTTCAGCAAAGGGCCACAAAAATGATGAAGGGACTGGAGCATCTCTTCTATGACAAAAGGCTGAGAGAGCTGGGACTGTTCAGCCTGGACGAGAGAAAGCTCAAGGGGGATCTCATCAATGTATAGAAATACCTGAGGGGAGGCTGCAAAGAGGATGGAGTTAAGAGGACAGAGCCAGGCTCTTTTCAGTGGTGCCCAGTGACAGGACCAGAGGCAACGGGCACAAACTGAAGCACAGGAGGTTCCCTCTGAACATCAGGAAACACTTTTTTTCTGTGACAGTGACTGAGCCCTTGCACAGGTTGCTCAGGAAGGTTATGGAGCCTTCATCCCTCAAGATACTCAAAAGCTGTCTGGACATGGTCATGAACAACTGGCTCTAGGTGGCCCTACTTGAGCACAGGGAGTAGATCAGATGACCTTCAGAGGTCCCTTCCAGCCTCAACCATTCTGTGA
Organism: Antrostomus carolinensis; assembly: GCF_000700745.2. Classification (NCBI taxonomy): domain Eukaryota; kingdom Metazoa; phylum Chordata; class Aves; order Caprimulgiformes; family Caprimulgidae; genus Antrostomus; species Antrostomus carolinensis. The sequence continues at coordinate 18,035 of NW_010325468.1, read as the reverse complement.
TTCTGTGAATAATCACTGCACATCTTTCAAGATTTTAAATTAACAAAGGCAGGATGACAATCTCCAGAACAGCAGCTTACCCAGACAGCAAAGCAAACGTGCCTAGCTTTGTAGACCTGAGGATTAAAAGCTATGATTATGAGCTTGAGAAGGCATACTGCTGGCCATCTCTGACTGCATACCACCAGTACAGCATGTGTCCTCAGTCTTAAGTGAGGGACCAGTGACTTGAAGCTGATGGAAATTATTATTCAGCAAATCTAAATCAGGATCCAAACCCTTTAGGTGAAAATTGTAGCAGATTTGCACCTTGTGGACATCTACACCAGTGGATTAGGCTGAACAGCAGACCAAGCCCCTGAAGAAGTATTTTCTTTAATTTTCATGAAGAAAAGACAGAATCAACCATTTGGACTGTTTTTTCAGGATGCTTTTTTTGTGCTTTTGTAAAGCTAAATCAGAGCAGAGAAAATATTAGCGACTGTATTTACATTGTTGTCTGCCTCTTTCCTTATCCTATGACAAGGACTGCTACAGGAGGCAAAGAAGTGAGAGATATAACGAGTTAGCTAAATGCAATATATTTTTTTTCCTTTCTACATTAGATATTTTTTCTTAAAATATCCAATTGCCAAAGCAAATTTCATTCCTCACACATAATGAGACAATTTAGGTGGCTATGAGTCTTCCTCCAAGGAGGACCATTCTTTCCTTTCCATATTTCTATCCACTTCTGCTGACTTGATGTGCAGCACATCTTTTGTAATCAGATTAATCTTTCAGAGTCAACGATCATGAGGGGAGAGAACATTGCAAATGCTACAGGGAACAGTGGAAGTAATTTCTGAGGAGCACAAATGCTACTTATAAAAGGACTTAGGGTTCCCAAGTCTTCTGCTAACTTTGGTCTCATGAAATAATACTATTTAGTGCTGCTGACAATTCAATACAATAGGACGACTCAAAGTAATAGGCTTCTATCTGGGATTTATAAAAACTTGCTAAATTGAGATTTGAGACAGATGTTAGAGAGCTTCAGTCCATGAGATTGATAGTGTCACTTTCAAATGGCTTTACTGAAGTGGGACTCTGTGGAGGACTCTTTGCATTCAGTGGTGGCACTGCCAAGACTTTCTGTCGGATTCCAACTGTAGCCTTTTTATGGTCGTGTCTGAGACTGCGGATTGTGCTGTTTATGGCAGCCACACATGCCTTCCAATCATATCCAGTTTCCTTCAGATCAAAGGATGGGTAATTCTCTTGAAGAAAGTCTAAAAATAAACAAGTAATTAATAGTGAGTTATCAATTATTTATGCAAGCTATTACTCTTTTGGGATGTAATTAAGCCAAAATAAGTACATGCTACCAAAACAGGACAGCTAGGCTTATTCCGAGGCTTGAAGAGCAAAGCTAAAGGGCAGATATTTTTTTCCCCCGAAAATGAGTAACAAAAGGTCTAAGAATAAAAACTAAATATGCAAATAAAGCATGTAACCATGTACATGGGCTTGGTCAGCCAGAGCAAAGAAATCTTAGACTCCATTTCAGAATGGCCAGTATTTGGCAGGACCAAGCCCTGCTTCAGACAGGATCTCTGGCTCCTCCCTGGAAGTGTTCAAGGCCAGGCTGGATGAGGCTTTGAGCAACCTGGTCTAGTGGAAGGTGTCCCTGCTCATGGCAGGGGGGTTGAAACTAGATGATCTTGTGTTCCTGCTCTGGCAGGGGGATTGGACTAGATGATCTTTCGAGGTCCCTTCCAATCCCTGACATTCTGTGATTCTGTGAACTGTATTCACTAAAATGAAGCACAGCAATTCAACATAACACAGCTGTAGAGGGACAACAGTGACAGAAAACTGCAAGAGCTTGTTCCTTACCATACTGCAACAAGATCCGTAAACAAATACCTGAGTTTGGCAGTGATGGGATAAATAAGGTAAGACTATGGCACCTTTCTCCCCTTCAACAAGTAAAATGAGCAGATTTTAAAAAAGATTTTAATTTTACTTTTTTTTTAATTTACTGAGGAGTCATCGTCCTTCTAAGCTTAGTTGAATTACATGTTTTCTCTAAGCAAGCCCCTAAAAGATTTAAATAAGCACCAAAAAGGAATTCTCATCTGTAATTTCAAATCAAAGGCAATCCTATTTCTACTTCTCTGACTACCATATAGATTTACCTTAGTAAAATGAAAGGTATAGCTAGTTGATATTATGCCAATTTTGTTCATCCATTACTCTCATATATACTAGCAATTAAAAATCTAATACAGTATCATTGTTTACAGTTGATATTTAAAGTTCTAGTTCCAAACCTGGAAACCAATTTTGCCAGAAAAGCATGGGCAGGAAGGAAATAACAGAGAGAAAAAGTTGTGCTCTTGCAGTTTTCTCTGCTCAGAGGAGCGGGGAAGGGAAGTGAGAGGACCTTAGTTTCTTTCATTCCCAGGATGCCTCTGTAATATGCTGACAAAGGATACACAAGCTGTTGGCTGAAGCAGTGGCCAGGCTCTCTTCTCCTCCATCCCCAAGAGCAATCTCAAGAAAATGCTTGGCCTCAGGGCTACTGCACAGAGCAGGAACTCCTACTACCAGGCCTACAGAGCCTTTTGTATATGGCTCACAAAACAGCTTTTAAATGATGCCTTTTCTTTCAGAGAAATCAATCAGTTGTTGGGACTGCAGTAAGGCTGTGCATTTCCCCTCCCTGCTCTGCAGGGGTACACTTGGGGAGCTGATGCTGCCATCCATTCAGGCAATGTTACAGTGTTAAAGAAACCAGGGCCAGGGACTGCCCTCTCACCTCAGGGCCAAGTGACATGGCCTGGCTGCAACCACAACACAGAGGACTTTGTCTCTCATCTGCTGTGGAGTCCATGTGGTTGGTGCTCCTGTAGCCCTAAGACACACTTAATACATTTTTTGAATGCTTTGTAAGCCCAAAATTTCATGAAACAGAATATGTGCACTATGAAAGTACGTGGAGATGCTTAAAGCAGCAAAGCTTCCCAGCCTAGTGGTGAAGGATTAAGTACAGCTTAGGAAAACCCACTCTTATGTATAGTCTTGCCATATTGGGAATGGTTTCTGGCATGCTCTGTCCCCTAAGCCATGCCCAGACGTCACCCCAGAGAGTGCAAGTCCCAGCCCCATTTTATTTAGTGCTATTGCTGTTATCCTCAGAGGGAATCTTGCCACACTTACAGGGCTGTTAGACTGCACTGTCCAGATCCTAACAACCCTTTCAACCTCCCTATACTGCAGACATGGAGGAGAAACAGTTTCAATATTTGTTAGGAGATGCACGTTGCACAGAAGTGTGACTAATCACAGACTATCTCAATTCAGAAGGGACCCTTAAGGATTATTGAGTCCCAACTCCCTGCTCCTCGCAGGACTACCTAAAACTAAGCCATATGATTAAGAGCACCATCCAGACAAGAGTAACTAGTCAAATACGCAACCTTACTAGCCCAGTGAGCACTAACTCTGTTCACCACAACATTGTGGGCCCATCCAGCCAGCTAGTTTTTAACCCAGCAAAATGTACGCCCATCCAATGAGCAGCCAGTTTCTCCAGCAGAATGCTGTGGGAAACAGTGTCAAAGGCTTTGCTAAAGTCTAGGTAGACAACATCCACAGCTTTTCCCTCATCCACTAAGCAGTTCACCTTGTTGTAGAAGGTCAGGTTAGTCAAGCCTTTCATAAACCCCTGCTGAGTGGGCCTCATTGCCTGGCTGTTCTGTATGTGCTGTGTGATGGCACTCAAGATGATCTGCTCCATCACCTTCCCTGGCACCAAGGTCAGACTGACAGGCCTATAGTTCCCTGGATCCTCCTTCTTGTAGATGTGCGTCACATTTGCTAACCCCCAGTGCACTGGGACCTCCCCAGTTAGCCAGGATTGCTGACAAATGACTGAAAATGGCTTGGTGAGCAGTTCTGACAGCTCCCTCAGTACCCCTGGGTGGATCACATCTGGCCTCATAGACTTGTGTGTGTCTAAGTGGTGTGGCAGGTCACTAACCATTTCCCCTTGCATTATGGGGGCTTCATTTGGCTCCCTGTCTTCCAGATCTGGAAGCTGGGTACCCCAAGAACAACCGGTCTTACTATTAAAAACTGAGGCAAAGAAGGCATTAAGTATCTCAGCCTTTTCCTCATCCTTTGTCACTATGTTTTCCCCCACACCCAAGAAGGGATGGAGATTCCTCTATTTGTTGTTAATGTATTTACAGAAACATTTTTATTGTCTTTTATGGCAGTAGCCAGATTAAGTTCTGGCTGGGCTTTGCCCCTCCCAATTTTCTCCCTGTATAACCTCACGACACGCTTGTGGTCCTCCTGAGTTGCTGCCCCTTTTATCCCTGACACCCTCCAGAATCCTCTGGGACTGTTTCCATCTCCCACTGTGCTGCCCTTTCAAGCAGATGACATGGAGTTTCCTCATATGAACCAGGTTTGTGATCTGCAGACTTCCTTGAGTTTTTAAAATATAACTTTCAATTTCTTCCACTGCTTGCACTAATACCTATCAGAACAGCTTTACCAACTTATTTCTGAAGCTCCATGGTTTGTTCATAGGATACAAAGTTAATAACTCATGTTAATTTCCCCACATTATCATTTGCACAGAGATTTTCTTACTTACCTCTGAGAGCATTAATTCTGTTGCAGTCCAGCGGACTCATGCCACGCTCAAGGTTACCATAGACATTGCTTTTCACCAGCACGTCTTCGGTGAACATGTGACGAATTAAGTAGCGAGCTGACAGCTCTGGCCGAGACTTCCCCTTAGCTACGTAAATGACTGAGAAAGGCAACTGAACATTGCGCCAGGGACTCCCAAGAAGTTCTGAAAAGGACAACAGAGAGAGAGAGAGAGAAAAAAAAATTTGACTTATCCAATACTGACCATGCTTCACAGTGGCTGTGTTACACTAAAGCCAGGACACAACAAGTTCTCCCTGAAACTACTGTACTTGCTTGGAAAGGCCAGAGTAAAACCGTAACGCTACAGCTAATACTAAAATGCAACAGATAAGCAGACAGATGTCCAAATAGCCAAAAAACCCCTGCCTGTTTTACAACAGCGTTACAGCATTTCTGATACACTTTCAGCAACGCTAGCCATGTAACCTGCATTATTAATGATTGCTTTCTAAACTGTTTTCATCTCACGTGAAAAGATTTTGCTATTCCAATTACATAAGTAGATAAAAGTTCTGCTATTTCAATGGTGCTTAGATCCTGTGAGCGAAAACTGAAAACAGAAGGAATAGTTTTTAAGATATTTATTATCCTAAATTGTCAGTTTTACAGAAAGGTGTGCTTTTGTTCTGAAATTGCAATACCCTTCAATAGATATTCCTAAAGCAGCCTTTATAGTGTGTTTGGTTTTTTGTTTGTTTAGTTGTTTGGGGTTTTTTTTTTAATAAAAATGCACAATATACGAATACACTGGAAAAAATGGAACGTGCAGCATGTGATGCCTCTAGAGAGTTTCAAGGAAAATGAGCCGAGATTAGTTGCCCTCAGAAATAATTTATTTTATTAGAATCACTCTGAGGCTCTGGCAGATCTGCTCCTGCAACCAGGATTTGTCAGTAATATTCTGATCTCACAGACCTCCTGATTTACTACACATTCTACCTTAATGGTAGAATATCTACCAAATTAAAAAAAACCAACAAAACAAACAACAAAAAACCCTAAACCAAACAGGGCAACTGTGAAGTAATTATTGAAAAATGATTATTCAGAGAAACTGAATAGAGTACCTCACAGCTGAACTTTCCAGTCTTTCAGTGAGTATGCATTATGGGACACTGATGAACATAAAGACATGTTCTGTTAGCCAGATAATGTTCTTGTTTGCTCACGTGAAGACTTACTATATTTATACACCAACTAACTGCCTTAAGAGGAAAAGAAAAATCACATAGCTCAGCAAATACCTTTACTACACAATTTCACCTACAGTAGCATCTTCTGCCTCTCATCGACCATTTAAAAAGTAACACAAAAATCCAGAAGATGAAAACTTCTTAGTTTACCCATAGGTTCCAAAGATTGGGTATTCTTGACCGAAGGTGTGTGGAAAGCTTCTGGAAAGTTATCCAATCCTGAATTCTGCAATGTGTCAGTTGTGGAGCTGGTCATTTTCTGAGAGTTTTGAGAATTGCCTTCACTATCTTCATTATAATTTAAATCTACACAATGAGATGTATCTGGAGTGTCAGTCACTTTTTCTTTCCCTTCAGTGGTCTCCTGAAACATTAAATGAGGTTAGCACATGCACTGGGAGAAGCTTACCAGTTTTCTAATGAGTGTTTCAGTTCATTTCCCATTTAGTATAAATTAGATTCCAGGTATTTACAATATAGTTACTCCTGAATTTCAACCACCATAACCACTGGCGAAACAGATAGTAAATATTTACAGATTTGCACAAAGTTTTTTGGAAGCAGAGGTAAATGGAGTTACAGGTGTTTTGGGAGTGATGTTTCAGCCAATATAAAGCTGAAATGCACGGCTGGATATATCTGAAGGAAAGCCTGTGAAAACAGGTGCTAGAAGCTACATGTTTAAGCTCTCAATCAAATTTGACACTATTTCTGGGCAACATTTACAGTGTTTTTCTTTTAGTATCCTATGCTTACACGTCTCTTAACTGAATGCTGGACCAGGGAGAAGCAGAGCAAAAGAAAGGGATATGCTTCCAGTATTCCCCATATGGAACTAGTGCGGCAGTCAGCAGGTCTGTGCTGAGCAATGCAAAGACAGAACCCAAGGAATTTCCAATTAGAGCACTCTTATGATGAGGAGTTCAAATAATTAACTTGAGAAAGAAGCACAAGCTTTGTACTTAATAAATTATCACCTTGAGACAACTTACTGTGCTTCTTTTTGTTTCAGAGCGTAAACAGCGGATCATAGCGTTGACATTTGTGATACAGGTTTTCCAGTCTTTTCCACGCTCGCTCAAATCATAGTTTGGAAAGTTAGTTGCAAGAAATTCTGCATATAAAACATAGACATTTTTTTAAGCTTCATGACAAAAAGCAATATTTAAAAGTATCCTAATTCAGCCAGAAAGAGAGAAAGCTAAGAAATGCTTCATGTTTCCTGTTTTCCATTTAGAACCTTTAGATTTCCAGAGTTAGAGAGACAGTAAACTCACATTTTGAAGCTAAGCAGTACTATGAATTTAAGACGTGCTGTAATATTTTTGAGCTGTTGTGAATAATGCTTTTATTATTAAGCATTTCCTGGTAGAATTAGAGGAAATGTGTGATTTATCATACTAACTTTAAAAAAACAACCAAACAAATCAACCAACCAACAAAAAAACCTCACCAAAAACAGAGACAGAGGAATGCTGATGCTGCAGCTACTTCACATGGCTTAAATAATCTCCCACCCTTTAAACAGGAAGGAGATCTACAGGTTCACACGTATGTGCCATGGGATCTGTGTAAACTGTTTGACATTAAAAAAAAATGCCCTCCCCATCTTCAGCATTTCTTAAACAAAGAGGACAAGTGAACATAAGAGAAAAAGAAGAGTATTGAAGGATTCAGCTAGCGTTTGTCCCAAGTATACCATGGCCATGAAAAACCCAAATCAACCAAAAAACCCGCACAAAACCCAAGCCACACACAAGCACAAAATAAGTTGTAATGAAAAATGTAGAAACAGTCAGCGTGAGTGATGAACATGAAGTACACAAAACTAAGAAATCAGAATTGTTTTATCCACACTGACAAAAAACAAACATTGAGAATTACAAAGGAGGAATTTCAAAACCAAAAGACACAGCAGAGTGGAGCACATCCACTACCACATTTACCCGTTCACCAGTTGTTAGACAACTGTTAGCAGAAATATACAGGAAAGGACTCCTTGTACGTTAAAAACTTTGCTCAGTACTAAAGAAGTAAATCTGTGCATTTTGAGAGGTGGCATACCTCTTATTGCAGCAACTTTGTTCAGATCCAGTGTTCTGCGCCCTCGTGCATTCACTCCCATAATGCTGCACAGTAACGTCTCCTTGGGGAACAAGACACGAACTAAGTAGCGTGCTGCGTACTTTGGTTTAGTCTTTTGCCGAGCTTTCATCAAATAGTTTCCAAGAACTTTTACATTTCTCACTGGGTCACCAACAAACTCTTTTGTAAAACAAAAACATTTAAAGAAAAAAAAAAAAATTAAAAACCACAAGTAAGTTGTTAAAAAAAAAAAAGAATAATTTTTGAAACTCTTTCTCTTAACCTCTGTGGTACTCTCCGTACGTGTTCTCTACTACAGCTAATTCTACTGTGTATCAATTAATCTTTGCTCTTACAAAAGCAGCTTTTAATTGGAACAGTAACAGAAATATCTTTTTAATTTGTGTTAATCACCAATATAACTAACTGAAATAACATTCAAGAAAATACATCAAACACATCAGAGTTCAGAATGTTCAGACTGTTGTATTTTGCACACATGCAGATACTATGTATGTTTTCAAGACAACGACCCATGAAGAACGGCGTATCCATACATAGCACTGCTGAATCATACACCGTTTAAAAAATTGCAGATAGGTATCCGAGTGTTTCACCTACTATTCATGCAGCTCTTCAGCTGTAAGAGCTTATTTTTTAGACCAAAAAAGCAACCAAAAACTCATAAACCAGCCTTCCACAGAACTTAGAAAGAAATGCATTAATTTTTTAAAACTAATGTTTTAGTGCTATTTTACATATGCCTGTTTATTATAAAACAATGATCTATGGAATTCTTAATTTTATATGGAATCAAGTATTTCGAAAGAAAACAAACACTAGAGGATTTGGTGACAAAACCCTCCACAAGAAGAAAGCAAGTATGTCCTTCACACAAATCAGGTAAGTTGCTTTCTTAAATGCAGAACACGAATACAGCCATATGCACTTAGCTTTACTGGCAACCTCTTTTCTCTTTTTAAACATATGCATAGCATGCATACATTACTTATGACATACACACAGAGGTTAAAAATAGCTTATATCAAGAGTATCAAGGGAGAAAAAGAGGGCCTAGTTTTCAAAGAACCCAAAGTACTTACGGTAAGTGAAAGGCTTGTGGTAGACTACACAACTGTATATAAAGTGCAGAGGTTTCTAAGTGATCCCTGGCTTATTAAATATTCCTATGACCTTTGCTTCAAGAGTTTTAAACAGTATCCATTATAGAAATGCTTATAAAGCAGCCAGTTCTGCTCCTTTACTTTTGCTAAGTAACGATGATAAAGAGATGGCTTTAGGCCTGTTTTTTATACTGGCAGCAGTGTTTTAGCCTTTGTTTCAGAGTACTTATTACAAAGGAACTCACCAAAGCTCGGATTGATGGAGACTGAAGAAGATGGTAGTTCTTTACTAACGTTCACACTCCCAGATGCATTTCCGTAGTTCACCATCAGAGCATTAGTTCCCAAACTGGTCTCAGATGGTGCTGGCATCGATGATGACGCCACTGGTGAAGATGCAGTGTTGACAGTACTTTCCACAACGCTGGCTACAAGATTTGATCGTGGAGAAGGGTCAGGCATCCTGTTAGTCCCTGTGTATGATGAATGCAATGAATGTGTGGAAACGATAGTGGGGAGCGGTGGGCTCTGCCTACGGACAGGCTGCTGCGATTCCAGCTGCAGACTCTGCTGAACGTGTTTCACTGTGGAATTGACCTGAATGTGGCCATTTTGCAAAGCAACCCTTATGACTGGGCTATGCCTTCCCTGGCCCGGTGAAGACAGATGAAGACTTGATTCCCTTTCCATGCATTTTTGTACTCTCACTCTTCCTTGCGGCAAGTGACTGGAGCTTTTGTATGTAAATCCAACTGGTTTCTGCAAATGTGATTCAGAAAACAATTCAAAGGTTAAATTAGACATATCTGGTCATTTTTTTCTTTTGCAAACCAGGAAGACTAGATTTTAATAATTATGCTATTGGCAATAGTCTCTTCATCGAAAATGTCATTGTCATGAATGAAGCCAGTGATATTACTTTTTAGCCTTCCCTCTATTTTATTCTCATTTGTAGTTCCAACACTAATAGCTTTTCTGGTCTGTTTCAACAGTTCTCAAGTTTTTTCCACCTGGGGTGCTGGCACAAATGCTTTCTAAAAAGCCAGAGAAATATGTAACAAGAAAGACAGCTTTGTAAAGGCTCTTTAAAAAAAGCCCTATAAGAAAGAATAGGCAAAATAGAATTTAAAATGTCAGTCATTTACCCAGTCTGCTGAATTTTCAAAGGATGTCTCCACTGATGTGTTAGCTTACTTTTAAACAAGAAAAAAAATAATTCACTTTCTCTTCCGGCTGCCTCTTTGTTCTTTACTTGCTAGCTGAAAACATTAAACATTCAGATCTTGTCTACGATGGAAGATGCCAAAGAGACAGGCAAACCGAGAGATGGGCTGTGCCTTCCACCACTTGGAGTGGAAAGAAACCTCCTGAGAAACACATGCACCCCAAAGCGTGCGATATAGTTCCAAAGACATGTCACTGAGTAGGAGCTACCAAATGTAGCTAAGACATGCAAGTTTGGGGTTGGTTTTTTGTTTGTTTTTTCTTTGTTTTTTGTTTACAGAAATCTGATTGTATTCCACTCTTGTAACCTTCAAAAATCTATGACCTGAAGAAAGGCTTATGTGCCTGAAAGTTTGTCCATGTCTTCAGCTGTTGGAGCTTTACCACTAACCTTCCCTTATTTATATCAGCATTCCTGATGGTTTTAAAGGTAAAGTGCTAGCAGAACCTAAGAAAATCATTGGCAGGTTGCATTTGCTGGTTTCCCCCTTGCATCTTACAGTGGTAAAAGCCTTCTTCAAAAAAGCAGTGCAGGTCACTCTTAATCTGAAAATTAGAGCAGCTGCCATCCCACATGATCAGAGGGGAGGGTAACAGTGCTGTGGGGTCACAGGGTCCAAGTGCAGCTGACGAGACCAGTTTGCTCCCTGAATCTCTTATTTTTGGATGTGTGGACAGTACAAGCTTGGAGTTGTCAATAAAAACACATTCCCAAATAAAACCTAGTGCCTTATTGATAACTGATTTGCACAAGAACGTCATCACTTTTACCCACCCTTAAAGCAAATGGCTTTACTGCTGTCTTGGCATCTTCTGACAGCAGGATCACCTCTGACACATTAAAAGCTCTGCAGTATTGTTGACAAAGAAAGGACATTATGGATTTTATGACCTTCATCTGTTATGTTTTTTCTTTTAAAGAGCATTCTTACAAGTACTAATATTCTGTTTCTTTAGTTAACAATGGATTAACTGCATATGAACAAAATTAATAGCATGTACTGATTATCAAACCTTCTTAAAAATTTTGAAAAAAGCCATTTTATTGGAAAAAACACAAATCTATACCATAATGGATGTGACAACACACTGTTGAGATCTAAAACAGTTAGTCAATTGAACCAGCCTGTGTGAGTGATACACAAACTCTCTTCTAACTGCAGAAACCAATGAGAGAATACAACACATCTTGTAAAACAGCAACACTAATATATCCAAGTTTAAGATGTAACCTACACAATTCCTTTCCGTTCCTTCTGATACAAACAGATTTTGCAGCATCTATCACAGCATTCTGAGTTTTATGAGAATCACTGGCCATTCTGGGATCAGTGGTCAGTAACACCCCAGGAGTCTGAAGCTGGTGGATAGTAGAGAATTCTAGAATAATTTAATTGAAATGGATTTTAAGGTCTACTACCTTACTACTAATTTTAATCTCAGTGAAAGGATAGGATTTTTTTTTTTAAATAAGCATCAGAGAAAGCAAGGAAATTAAAGGAAAAATAAATATCTTGGGTCTTTAATACTCACAGGTTTGAGCAACAGTGGCTTTACACGAGTATGCTGCATTTCTGAGACCTTCCGATGAAGCAGGTCAAACTTTTTATCCAGTTTCTGAATGGCATCATACATGGCCTGACAACAAATGCAAGGGTGAAAACAGTATTGTTTCACAAGAACCCAGTTTAAATCTGAAGAAATCAAGAAAGTTAACTTAAGGGCAAAATTCCCTCCCCAAAACTGGGTAAGATCTGTAGATAATATATACATTCTGTAAGGATATTAAAAATCAACTTGGATAAAAAAAATGCAAATCACAACAGTAAATACCACAGTAAAAATTCTCAGAGAAGCTTACTCCTGTGACTTTAACAAGGCTGGCACTTAAATATAGTTTTTTCCTGCTTCCAGCAGATGTTTTATTTTTATGTATTTGTTATGTTTTGTTTTATACTGAAAAGCTACTGACGAGCTCTAAAGTAAGTTGGGCATTATGATATGCTATTTTAAGTCATAAGAAGTTTCCAAGTACACAGGTAAAAGGCTTACAAGGCAGACACCAAAATTGATTTCTGTATCACCAATGGAAAATAGACTTAGGAAAACAGTATCTGTAAATCCCAGCTGGAATTGAATGTGGCCAGGGACGTCAAAGACAACAAGAAGGGCTCCTAAAAGGACATAGGTGTCAAAAGGAAAACTAGGGAAAACGAGGGTCCACTGATGAATGAGATGGGGAACCTGGGAAGGGAAGGATGTGGAAAAGGCTGAAGGATTCAACACCAGATTTGCCTCAGCCTTTATTAGTAAGGCCAGCCTTCTGGTATTCCAGGTCCCAGAGACCAGGGGGAAAGGCTGGAGCAGGGAAAACAGACACTGGGTGGAAGAAGATCTGGTCAGGGAACCCTTCATCAAACTGGACATACAGTAAGTCCGAAGGGCCTGATGGGATGCACCCACCCATGCTGAAAGAGCTGGCTGATGTCATTGTGAGGACACTCTTGATAACCTCTGATCGATCACGGCAAATGGGAGAAGTGCCTGAAGACTGGACGAAAGTAGATGGAGAAGGGGAGAAGGAGGAAGACCCAGGGAGCTACAGGCCAGTCAGCCAAACTTCCATCCCTGGGAAGGTGACGGAGCAGCTAATCCTGGAAACCATTTCCAGGCAGACAAAGGATAAGACAATCATCAGGAGTTGAGGAGTAGTCACAGCATGGCTTCACCCAGGGGAAATCACAGTTGACCAACTTGATAAGCTTCTACAATGAAATGATTAGCCTGGCAGATGAGAGGAGAGCAGTGGATATTGTCTACCTGGACTTCAGGAAGGCCTTTAACATTGTCTCCCATAAGATCCTCAGAGACAAGATGCTGATGTACAGTTTGGATGAGCAGACAGTGAAGTGGACTGGAAACTGGACAAATACCTGCGCCCAGAGAGTGGTGATCAGCAGCACAAAGCATAGATAAATTCCAGCAAATAGTGGAGTACAGCAGGGGTCGATATTGTGCCTGATGCTGTTTATCATCTTCATTAATGATCTGTATGAAGGGCAGAGTGTTCCCTCAGCAAGTCTGCAGATGACACCAGACCAGCAGAAGTGGCTGATACAGCAGAGGGTCATGCCACCACCCAGAAGGACATCAACAGGCAGGAGGAGTGGTCTGACAGGAACCTCATGAAGTTCAACAAGAAGTGCAGAGTCCTGCACCTGGGGAGGAACAACCCCAGGCACCAGTACGTGCTGGGGGCCAGCCAGCTGGGAAGCAGCTTGGTAGAAAAGAACCAGGGATCTCCTGGTGGTCACCAAGTTGAATGCGAGTCAGCAATGTGCTCTCACTGCAAAGGTGGCTAATGGCACCCTGGGCTGCATTAGGCAAAGTATTGCCAGAAGGCTGAGAGAGGGGATCCCTCCCCTCTTCTCAGCACTGCTGAGGCCACACGTGGAATGCTGGGTCCAGCTCTGGGCTCCCCAGTACAAGATAGACATGGACATACTGGAAAGAGTCCAGTGAAGGGCCATGAAGATGATGAAGGGAAGGGAGCATCCCTCATATGAAGACAGGCTGAGAAGCTGGGACCGTTCAGCCTGGACAAGAGAAAGCTCAGGAGAAAATCTCATCAGTGCTTACAAATATCTGAAGGGAGGTGGCAAAGATAGCAGAGCCAGGCTCTTTTCAGTGGCGCCCAGTGGCAGGATCAGAAGCAACGGGCACAAACTGAAACACAGGAGGTTCCCTCTGAAAATCAGGAATCTTTCACTGTGAGAGTGACTGAGCACTGGCATAGGTTGCCCAGGAAGTTGTGGAGTCTCCCTTCTTGGAGATATTCAAAAGCCATTTGGTCATGGTCCAGGGCACAGGGGTTGGAAAAGATGACCTCCAGAGGTCCCTTCCAACCTCAACCATCCTGTGATTCTGTGAAAATGAAAGAGGGGCTAAATGATGTATGGAAAAAATCAACTCAGCCATGCCTTTAAGAACAAACATGGCATTGGAATAAATTATACCCACATTTTTAATAATCACAGAGTGAAATATAAAGAATTTAAAAAAACCCTACTTATTTTATTGGAAGTGTCTGATCTTCAGGCAATCTCCAAGGTCAAGTTTCTTTCAGATGTTAAAAAGTTTGTGTTGCCTTACTAAAGCAATCTGGTACAAACTTTAAAAAAAAATTATTGTAACAGCCCACATTTGGAGATATAAAAGCCAGACAAATCAAAGCATTCCAAGTCCATCAGTTATTAAATACATGATACAGAAATTTCCTTCTTCAGTGTTTCCAGGATTTAGCAACTCAAAACATGATGCTTACACAGCAAATTTAGACAATTTTGTGCCATAACAGTATAAAGGAATTAGGTAACAGAATATTAATCTAGTATTGAAAGGACACTGCCTACTTGAAAATACCCATCAGGCATATGTCATCAGCTATTACGGCAAAAAACACATGAGGACATTATAACTATATGAATTAAAGAGGCAATGTGTCTTCAACTAACTACATCAATTTCTTTCATTGACCTACAGTATAACTACACGGAAATTTTTAAAAATACATATGGCAATGAAAAAAAAAATCACTAGATGGATTTGTAGTAGTTAGAATTTCTAATTATTTTGAATTTTATCAAAACTAACAGTTAGGTTTCAATAGGATAACTATCTTTTCAAAAAATGAAATATCCTTAGACAAAAGAATCTATAAATTTTCCCAAAACTTAGAAATACCTCAAGGAAGCACTAAAGATCTTAAATCAGTGTGGACAGTACAGGCATTGTAAAAAGGCTTCAAGTACCCCTAGGGCGGATTTATTGGGGAGAGGGGATAATAGTGGGGGGAAGGAGTAAGAAAGGGGCTAGTAGGCAGCAAAAGAGGCTATAGCTTCTCATTAGGGCTACTTGCTACACCACACGTTCCCAGACTAGCAGCAAGAATGTGAGTTGCAGTCTTACTCAATTTTCTTTCACAGCATTGCTGAATATATGCTTAAGGAGACTTACAAGACATTAATACTTGGCTACAAGCCACTCACAAATTATCCTCCCTGAAGCGTGGCCTTTCACTCAATAGAGCACTGTGACTCGAGTCACATTAGTGCTCACTCGAATAAATATTGGATGCTTTTAATTTTCAGCACAGTGATTTTCAATCTTGTCAGCTACTGCTTCAGAAGCCAAAAGCAAAGAATTCACCAAAACAACACTACCAGGGTTTTGGCACACTTTTGGCAAGCCTTGTGCTCTTTCAAAAGTGGGGCGTGCATGAAAGTCAGGTCTTTCCCATTTCTGTGAACCTCCTCCCAGTAAATCACTAGATTTTACATTTTGTATTAAAACTTAATATTTGAAAAGTATCCTTGCCAGCTATGGTGTGAAAAGTTCAGAGAATATGAAGTGGATTATTTTTTCACTGACAGTATTGAAGGTAAGTGGTCAACTAACAAATGAACATCCAGAAAGGCCGAAGTCATAGGTTATCCAATATAGACTGCAAATCTTCCTGAAATTTAACTTAAATTGTTTAAATGCCACTTCAGAGATAAAGGAAAAAAAATACCTGGCAATAACTGAGGACCTCCATTAGAGTTTTCTGCTGATCTCCAGTGTAGGAAGCTTCAGATACAATACTCCCCTTTTCAGTAAAATAATAATAACAATAAAAAAGTGTAAGCTAGTAATATATACACAGTCTTAGGATATCATATTAAGCCAATAAATCACAACTTCAAACTTCACATGTTATTTTAGTTTACCCCAAAACATGCATCCCCAAAGCAGCTTTTCTAGGTCAGTCAAGCAAAAGAAAATTAACTTACACATTCATAGTCGGGTTCATACTCATAAATGACACTGTCACTGTCTTCATATTCTCCATCTCTGATTCCCATCTGGGAAATAACAAAGAATTTTTAATGTTTTGAATAATGAAAGAATCCAAAATATAAACTACAGAGAGAACCTCTTAGGAATTCAACATGGACACTTTCAGCTATAGCTGTGTTCCCTTCCTGGCTACAAAAGGGCCCAAGGGAGTGAGAGTTAACACAGCCGTCTCACTTCTGTGCCTGTGGTTGAGTCATATGAACACCTACCTCACTTTTGGTTTAAGAGTATCTTATTCTGGTTTAACATAAACCTCTTGCAAATTTATATAATAATATGTATTTTCATTTGGTTATTCTAAAGCCAGAACTTTCTCATCTAACTATATATGTACTATACAGCCAGACTTATGTAATTATGAGACACCATGTAGATTTTTACATTAATTTCAATACATCAATTTGAAAAAAAAAAAGTGTATTTATTTCAATGGGTATAACTCTGTATGCAGGAGCTGTAAAAATATCTATTCCCAAACTAAAAGACAATTTTCTTACCGCTTGAAAACTGCTTTTAGTCAGGAATCAACAGTGCCACCACCTGGACAATTCTGACATTTTCGTTTTACTGGATGAGAGCAGTTCCTGCCCACCATACATCATGGATTTCACGAGTCTTTTGTTGCTGTTTTGTGGGGTTGGGTCTTTTTTGTTTTGTTTTGCTTTTCTTTTTAAACTAAGTCATATTTATTCAGCTCATATTTTAAAAAAGGAAGGTTGTGAGGGTGGGTGTGGTGTTTTTCTTTATTTTACCACACGCAGAATTAAACAGAGTAGAGCTTCTTTTACAGCATTTAAGACACCTCAGCTTTTGGAATTTAAGAATTAACCTTTGTATGGCAATGAACTAAGCTTCAGACTGCCTCAAGTTAAAAATATATGTAGTCTGTCTTTGGACAGTACTGTTCATGGAGGCAAATACATTGTTTCAACTCTTACTATCCTAAATTGCACAAAGAGCTTTTTACTGAAAAAGTAAGAGCATCTACGTGGGAAATTAGTCTAAATTACTCTCTGCTGTGTGCTAGCTGTTGTTATACACATGTACAGTACCCACCACAACAAGCTTTTCACTCTTGCTAAAAGCTTCCATGCAGTGCACGGATATCCTACCCACACTTCTTCATTGGGATGTCTTCAAATGAGCATATAAAAGCGAAGGAAAACTGACATTCCCAATAACATTGAAACTGGTCTCAAAACAAAGGGCTACTGTTTGGCGAAACATACCACATTCTGTCCCACCAGAGTGGGCGCAAGCCTTTTTCTTTTATTATGTGAAAACATAAAATCCGTTTTTTCAGGGCTGTGACCATTTCCTCTCTGCAGACCTGCAGAATGGCTCATTTGTGATGCCACTCGTTCAGCTAGCACTGACAAGTCTTCATTTCCTGGAAAAGTGGAGAAAGCAAAGCACATCAGCACTGAATTAAATATTTCACTACAAAACCCATGCTCAGTCCTCCACCTGTTTTTTACTTTTAAACTGCTTGGTTATTTGAAATTTGTTCACTAGCATATTATTCAACACTTACTAATCCAATTTATTCAGATCTGAAATCAGTAAATTCAATTCCATATTCTTTCTTCCAAACTCTCTCCAGCCTCCACTTCACTTAACTTGCTTTTCACTGTTGATTCTCTGTTCTCATTTCCATGTCCCATTGTACAAAGTCACGGAATTCAAAACCCAACTAAAAGATTGGAAGGGGCCTGCTAATAACAACCCCAGGAGGACCAGGCCTAAAGAGCACCACCACAGTGGAAGTCCAGCTGCTCCAGCCAGTGAGTCAACTTCA
>NW_010325467.1:17847-22900 GCF_000700745.2 Antrostomus carolinensis | reverse complement strand
GTTAACCCTTAACGGTACCAATACCAGAATCCGGCAGAATTAAATTGCTCCAGAGCTCCCGCATCACCCTGAAATGCGATTGTTTCACGCACCCTTCTCGGAGGTGACTCGCTGTCCCCAGAACCCACCATAGTGAGGACACAGATGTCAAAAACGTCTGGAAAACTGTTACAATTTTAGAAAAAAAAAAATCCACAGGCTTAGTGTGGCCAAATCTGTGCTGGGGATGTTCCTCCCCTGGCTCCAGCGAGCGTGCCGGGGCTGAGCGGGGTCCCTCCCTGGTTAGTGAGGGCTTTTGGGGGGACGCTGCTGGGCTGAGCATTGCCCTGAGCACCAGCCCTTCCTCCTGTCCTGTCCTGTCCCTGCTGCCTCCACCTGCAGCACCCCTCTTGTCAGTAGGGGTGCAGGTCACCAGGCTCAGCTGTGCTCTGGGGAGATGCTTTCCCACTGGAAATGGGACCAGCGCTGTGCAGGAGTGCTCTGGAGGAGCTCCATGCATGGAGCAACCTTCAAGTCTTCTGCAAGACTGGAAAACCTAAAGAGCGACCTCTCTGAAGACCTCTCTGAAGACCTCTCTGAAGACCTCTCTGAAGACCTCTCTGAAGACCTCTCTGAAGACCTCTCTGAAGACCTCTCTGAAGACCTCTCTGAAGCCTCTCTGAAGACCTCTCTGAAGACCTCTCTTACCCACAGGAGAGGTCCTGAGGCCAAGGGGGTGTTTATCTCCCACAGTTGAGGTGTGGGGCTGTGGATGGAGTTGGTCTGTTCAGTAAATGCTACACCATCTCGAGAACCAGTGCTTCCATCCTCATTGTCGGGACACCAGTTATTCTGCTGTAATGTACCAGTTGGCTCATTCCCACGTGTAGCCAAACCTTTTTTTCCCTGCCTAAAGGAGATGTGCTCCCTGTCTGGGCATTTCTCCAAGCTTGCAGCAACCCAGGTTGGCACCTGGAAATGTGCTTCTGATGAGAGAGGTGAATAAGCACCCCATAGCTGGTGGCTGTGTTTTCATCCGCCATAAATTCTCTGCCGAAAACAAACTCCTACTTAAACGTATCTTCTGGAAGTGCTGCTGGCTGGTCAAAGCCAGATAGTCCTGTGACTTAACCAGTAAAAGTCAATCTTTGTCCAGTGTCATGGACATCAGGAGCTGGTACCTGCAAAGAAAAGGCTGAATGGTCTCTGCAGAGCAAAAGTGACATTTTTGGTGCAAAAACCTTTCTGCCCACTTCTTTTTAGGTGATCCTGATTCTTTCTACCTGATTAGTTAATTCCTAATAACTTGCAGCGAGATCAGAAGATGAGGAAAAGATCAACCTTTGTTTCTCCTCAGGTGTCCCTTTCTCTCAAGCCCTTGGTCTCCACATGTTCAGCATGACTCAAATGGTCCTGAGTTCTTAGGAGGCTTAATATGAAATGGAAAAAAGTAACTAAGTGCTGATGTCTGGGGTGCTGAGGAATATCCAGGGCCTTACTGAAACTCCTGGGTTGGTCTTCGGAGTGGTGGGTAAAAGGAAAAGTTGGACCATGATGGGTGATGGCAGGGGTTGGGCAGCTGAAGGCTGGCATGCCGGTCCTGGCTTCCCAAGATCTGCGTGGAAGGTTCAGATGGTGTGTCCTGATGGAAAAGCACATAGTTGCAAAAAAGATTGTAGTTTTGGGGATATCTTTGAGCCAAGTCCGTAGGGGAATGCAGAGTAGAAATGGGGAACTTGGAGCCCAGCTCCTGCCCCGTTTGCAGAAACCAAATGTCATGTGCTGCTGTCCTGGCAGCCAGGCTGCCTGCGGCATGGGCCCTGGAAAACCTGGGGACCTTGCTTGTCTGGAAGCACCTGGAGTGCCATGGACCTGCCTAAGATAGGAGCTTTAGCACAGTGAGACTGCATCGACTCACCCCTCTGCCACTTAACATTTCTTCTCCAGCTGAGAGCTCCTGTGCTGTCCCCCCTGGAAGCTGGCAGGAGGGTGATGGCTCTGTCTTTGCTGTGTTAGCAGAGTGCTGAGGGTGGTGGTGAGAGGATGTGGAGGATGAGGTCTGACACCAAGGTTGCGCTTGCATGTCGTGACTGCTCCTCTCAGTCTGAAGAGGAAACCTCAGCTCTGGGTTCTACTGAGCAGGGTGGCTGAAGCCTCCCTCCTGGAGAAGCAGGATTTGGGCACTGTTGGTAGAGCTGCTGCTCCTCTGGTCCTGTCTGCAGGAAATGAGCAGTAGCCAGTTCCTTTTAGTTTTTCAGGAACAGAGATCAACTTGCTTTGTAACCCATCTCAGTGAAGAATATTCTATTTTTATTTCAGACATATGACAATGTTTGTTTTGATGCACGAGAAGCTTCATTTTAAGGCTGTCCTGTTAAGTAGAACTTGCTCAGCAGCATGTGTGGAGTCCTTGAGCTGCTGTGCCCAGATGGGAGAGGACCTAGGAAGGTAGCAGGGAGCTGGGATGCAGCTCCATCTGACTATGTACATATTATATAAATAAATGCATATGCAATGAGGGATCCAGGGAGTGCCAGATGGAACAAGCAAGTACAGGAAAGCAGATGTTGCTGTTCAGACTCTATTGGCCGCTCAGGAGTAGGGTTTATAAAACAGACTAAATAAAATCTTGTCCTCTAACTGCTTCTTTGCCATGACATCCTTGAGGCTGGCAGGATGGATGGAGGCTCTCGGCCAGCGGCAGGTGGGTGTTGATGTGGAGGTGGGAAGGGTTTGCTGGGTAGGTTGCACTGCACTGTGGAGATACCTGCTCAGGGGTAGGGCTTGGAGGATCTGGGCTTGAGCAAGGGGCTTGCAGAGCCCTGCTGCTTGTGGGTGGCACAGCCTGGCCATGAAACCTCTAAAGAAAGATGAGACATTTCAGGGAAGCCTCTGGCAGCTTTTCTTCTCAACTCCCTGGGGCAGCAATCTGTGCACAGTCAGAGAGAGCTGCTCCAGGGCAGGAGAGCCGTTGTGGGGCTACTGAGTTGCAGTGGGATAATGCCCTCATGCCTCCACCAATTAGTGGATCAAACCTGCTTCCATAAGCTGGTAGGGTTACTTAACCATGGTGAGGACTTGTGCTTGCAGAGGAAGCAACAATTATGGTGGAGCACACCCAAAATAAATCCTCAAGAAGGAACAGGCTCTGGGCCATAAGGTAGCCCCCAGAAGGCAGGGAGGGAATGGAGACAGATGTGCCCAGGTGTCAGCTCCTGGGCTGGGGAGCTTGTGAGGACTTCAGTCACGTTTGGGCTTGCCAGCTCCTGGGCTGAGGAGCTTGTGAGGGCTTAAGTCACGTTTGGGCTCCTGCAGGCATATCCCAGCAAACAGGACAGTGATATAGAGACCAGGATTGTGCGTTGCCTTTGACCTGCCTTATGACCAACTGTGAGTCACCACAGGACAGTGGCTGAGAGGAGGCAAAGGTGTCCTGCACAGCACTGTGGGGACGCAGCTGGGTCACCATCCCAGTTCTCTATCTGTGTTTTGGGAATCTAGTGATCCCTCCCTGCCGCTACCCAAACAGCTGGGGTGTGCCACCCCTCCCAGCCCTTGCCAGCTTCTGGTTGCGTGGAGCTGCCAAACCTGGCAGACGAGCGGAGGCCTTCGGGCAGGGCTGTTTGTGCCAGGCAAGTCAAACATGCAGAGCTGTGAATAATTCAGTGCTGGCTTGTCTAACACAGAGCGAGCCTCCGGCACATCAAAACAGCTCTGGAATCCTGTGGGTAGGATCTGGAAAATTGAACCTGAATAAATAAGCCTACAGACATCCTGTGGCATGAACTTGATGTTGCGTACATAAGAGTTCCTGGTTTAGAGCTGGCTCAGTTTCAGTCTCCATAACATGCCTGGATCCTCTGGAGAGCTCCTGCTGGAACTGCCACCTTCAGTGGAGCTGAGGGTGAATGTGCTCGGCTGCAGCCACCAAGCCCAAGAGTTGTGTCTCTTTACTCTTTTTTTCTTTTTCCCTTGCAGAATGTCAGGATCGACCCCACCAGCATCTCCTTCGGCATGTGGAAAGACATTCCAGTTCCTTTCTACATGTCAGTGTACTTCTTTGAAGTGCTGAACCCCAAGGAGGTCCTCCAGGGAGCGAAACCAGTGCTGAACGAGCGTGGACCTTACGTTTACAGGTCAGGCACCACTGGTGGTTCACCTAGACCAGAACCTGGCCACTGTGCTGCCTGCCTTGCTTCTGGGTGACACCTCTGGCAGGAAGGCATGACTTTAGTATACTTGGTGCAAGTCCAGTGATACAGGATTTTAAAGTTACACAAATGTGCTTTAATTGCTCTGATCTTGCTAAAGCCACAAGTAGGACCTCTGGTCGCTGGGGTGGTAGGGTGCTGGTCTGTGCTTCACTGAGTTGTGGAACTCAGTCCTGTGCTGGGATCTATCAGGCAGTCAGACCTGGGCTGATATGGTCCAAACATAGGCATGAGGGGTGTTGGTGTGGTGGTGGGCAACCCTCATCTTCAGAGTGGACTTGTTTCATCTTCACTGTACATTTAAGAGTCCATCTCCAGAGGTGGAGTCACCTCAATATCAAACTTCATGGACTGGCCTAAGACCTCTTACCTAACATGAGACCCAGAATCTCCCTAACATGAACACTCATGAGAACCGGTATGGAGCAGGAAAACTTGCTCAGGCCCCCCTACAGCAGGGCTGGGTCTATTTGCCATGGCTGAGGATGGTGGTTGAAGCCCCAGATGCTTCTCTGGACCTGAAATCTGAAGTGATGGTTGATGCTGAGTGTGTGAACTTACCCATCAATAGCGATATTCAACACATTAGTGCCTACATGTGTAGGCAAAGTGAGGTCAGCAGCCTAAGCAAGCTCACGTGGGAAGATTACTGGTTTAATCCAAAGCTGTTTGAGTGGTGGTGGGGGGAAACCTGGCAATATGTATATGCCCTTGTTTCCCTGGGCTCACCAGGTCACACCATCAGGCCATGCGGATTCTGTATGTTGAGATCACACCAGTCACCTGGCTTGGGGAAAAGGCTTCATTTACCATAAATAAGAATAAACAAAGGGGCAAAGCTTATTAGTGTCCTTGTGTTCCTG
>NW_010325467.1:12806-17830 GCF_000700745.2 Antrostomus carolinensis | reverse complement strand
TGCTGAGCAAGATTAGTGCCCTTCCCTAATGTAGGCCATAAAAGAGAGGCTCCACAATAAAGGACTTTGTTTTTGCTGGTGGGTTGAGCTTCAGCTTCCTCAGGAGCTGCAACAGGCTGGCGATGTTGGGGAGAGCCTTGTGCTACTGGGGAGCATTGCAGCTCCCATGGGACTGGGCTGTCCCTGTGGTGTGGAGCAGGGTGGTATTGGGCGGTGTGCAGGAGATGGCATGGCCCAAAGCCCTGAGGAGCAGGAGAGCCTTGATGCTGCACAGAGGGTTCAGCTGCCCTGAACCTGGGAGCCATCTGGGGCAAATCAGCGTGGGCTCATTTGGTGGAGCTTGTGCCATCTTGTTTGGTCCTCTCCTGTTTTGCAGGTTGTTTTGGTGTGTGGGTTGGTGTAGGTCTGCTTATCTGGGCGTCTCTCTGATAGGGCTGGGCTTTTCAGCGGCTGTAGGCGAGGTGACAAAGGGGATTTATGCTTTTGTCTTGGACTTCTCATCAGCTGGGAAGAAATACTTGTTGCCTGCAAGTTGCTTTAGAAGCCCATCTGTCAGGGATGCCTCACTCCCAGGCTGCCATCTCCTCCTGCTAGACCCTAACCCTGGTTGGGGTGTGATGTTGACACCGCCTGTTCCCTGGCACGCTCCCTCCCCTGCTGTCCCATGGCTTCTTGCTGGGGTTTGATCTCCTTCCTTTGCTCTTCAGAAAAAAGCCCAGCCCATCCTTGCTCCACAGGCGTTGCAGGAACACTGTGTGAGGGAAAGTTCTTATGATCTCTTCTATCTCTTTGCAGAGAGTTCAGGTATAAAACAAATATCACATTCCATGACAATGACACTGTCTCCTTCCTGGAGTATCGGCAACTCTTCTTCCAGCCAGACTTGTCCCACGGCAGCGAAGACGAGTACATTGTTCTGCCAAACATTTTGATGATGGTAAGAACTTGATCCCTGGATGGGTGCAGATTCAATTTCTGAGCTTGCGGGAGGGCAGTGATGCCCAACACTGACTCAAAACTTACTTTCTTCTAGGACTTAAAGCTAATCAAGCCATGAGGTGATTAAGCTTATAAAATGCAGTTTTCTGCTTTCTGGCTCTTGGTTGTCGTGTTGGGCTGTTACCCTTCCAAAAGCAGACAGTGCAGAGGGGCTGACAAAGTGGCTGGGCTCAACTCTTCAGCCTTGTCTTGGTGTCCTCTGGGGAAATGGAGCCTGTGAGCCCTCAACTGCTTTCTCCCTAAACTGGGGATAAAACGTGAATCTCAGTTTGTCCAAAGGATTTCTCTAGGGCTATAGATGGGTGCAGCAGAAGGACCTTGCTGAGCACCAAAGATGCATTGGTTCCTCTTTGGTAAAGATGGGGCTCTCATCTCAGAGGTTTGTTTTCTTTTCCAGGGAGCAGCTGTAATGATGGAAAATCTGCCAAACTTTGTGAAATTTTTACTGAGTGGAGCCCTGGCTGGCATGAAACAGGAGGCGTTCATGAACCGGACAGTGAGGGACATCATGTGGGGGTATGAAGACCCTCTTATCGACACAATAAATAAGCTTGTTCCTGGCCTGATCCCTTTCAAGGGGAAATTTGGCTTATTTGTACAGGTAAGTAAAAAACTGTTGCATGGGAACTCTAAAATCACAGCAATATTGGTGTTGGGATTGAGCGTCTGCGCTATCCCTTTCACAAACTGCTTGGAGCAGCCATGTGTAGTTGATGGTGGTTGTGTAAGGCTGCCTTAATTCTCCCCCGAAGCAGAAATGCACGTGTTGGAAGCTGTTGCTGGCAACTGAAATAAGTAAAAATTCATAGCTTCGGGCATGAGGCACCCTTGGAGCTGACAAAGCATGCAAAGCCATTAGCATATAGCAGTCTTGCTGCACAGAATGGATTAAAAGTTATGATCTTCTCTCTGCAGCTCAACAACTCCAATTCAGGACTGTTCACAGTGAACACGGGCATGAAGAACATCAGTAGAGTTCACATGGTGGATTCATGGAATGGACTAAAGAAGGTAAGTGTCGGGCAGTGAACCTCTAATATGAGGGCAATGCCTGAGCTAAAGCAAGATAGGCTGAAAACTTTCAGTGCTGTTGTCTCTCTGGGTGGTAGGTTGGAAAGCAAGGTTCTGTGGGACTTCAACTGCTGCAACTTCTTTTCAATCAAAGTGCCAGAAGGCAGCCATGTGACAAGAGGCTTGTCATGAAATATTAACTTCAGCTCATCATCAGTGTGACTTGGGCTCCCTTGAAGTGCTAATGGAGCTGGTTGCTTCTAATGGTTGAAGTCCCAGAGTCCTGTGGCATGTGTTTAAGGTGTTATTTAGATGTCCTTGTTAAAGGGGTGCTTATTCTTCCCTTGTGGAATTCCACTCCTAACTAAAATCAACTGAATTGACAGATCAACCACTTTGGGAGCACTTGGGACAGGGGGATCTTGTCCTGTTTTTCCATTAATTGGGCAGATGTTTGAATGGGAAAGATCTTGGAAGGTCTTCAGCGTTGCTATCTCAAGCTCCTGTGGAAGCAGTGTAGAGTGGTGGATGTCCCATGCAGGGGTGGAAGCCAACTCTCCAGCAAGCTCATCGTTCTGAGCTCTTCTCTCTACATCTGTCCTACAGGTGAACTACTGGCGGAGCAATGAGTGCAACATGATCAACGGGACCTCAGGGGAGATGTGGCCACCGTTCATGTCCCCAACATCACTGGAGTTCTACAGCCCTGATGCCTGCAGGTGAGGCTACAGCTGCCAGCCTGTCCCCGTGCAGGTGGCAGGAGCTGCAGCGCTTGCCCTGTGCACGCAGGGTGCCTGTGCAGTGACGCAGAGGGCTCGGGACTAGTTTCTGTAGTTAATGTTCAGCTGCAGTTCAGTGTTGCGGTATCTGAGCTTTACAAACAGAGTAGTTGTCTAATTAGCAGCGTCTTGTGGTATTCATAAATACCTTCCAGGTCACTGGAGAAGTCTTGTTTGCCCATGTTGAATCGGTAGACAATAACCAGTCTAGATAATATGTGGGAGGCGAGAGGGAGAAGTAAGAGTTGTCACAAGGAAACGCAGCTGTAACCGTTTGCAGAACTCTTTCAGCTGACTGAACACTTGCAGAAGTGCTGTCAGGAGATCTTGTGCCATCATTTCCAGGCTGCTGCTTTGCTTGTTTCTTTACTGCCTAGTTCATGCATTGCTGTGCATGTCTGTCCTGTATAAGACACCCTGAGCTGAGCTGATCACACAGGGGTTAAAGTACCCTGCAGAGCTTGCCTGTGTGGAAGCAACCAGAGGCTGGAAGGAGGGGAGGCCAGGAGGAAGGCGGTGGCACAAAACCCTGTCCCCAGCTTGGGGAAGATAATGTTAATTCTGGCTTTGTAGATAGTGCTGCAAAACAAGCAAGTGCTCATGTTGAATAGAGAACAATGACCTCTTCAGCGGAACAAGCATAGTCAGCTGAGCCAAGTATTAGTGCAGGAATTCCTCTACACAAGGGACATCAGCAAATACCAACATGACCCGGAGCCAAGGACTTACAGGGAAGTTTACCAGTAATCAAAGTTTAAACACACATACCTGTTTTTGTAAAACTAGAGAAATCTTCTAGGGAACAGAGCATGTTTCCAGGCAAGGCGTAAAGTGAAGGGGAGGAAACCAAGCTTGGTTTCTTGTTGGTGTAGGGATTCCTGCGGGACAGTGCTATGGAGGAAGTGGTTCTGCCTCTTCACCAGGCAGTGCTGTCTTCTCCCCAGATCTCTGGCTTGGCCTCTCTGCTAGCCCAGCTGGCTAGAAGGGAGTCACAAACATCAGCTGATAGACTAAGAGCACATCTGCCTTGCTGCAGGCAGGAAACTGTGGGCAGGGAAGGGCATGGGATGGCTCATCTCCTGAGCTGTTGCATATTAGCTGCATCTCAGCATCAGCTGCGCTTGCCTGGATGTCCCTGCAAGGTAGGCAAGGCTTTATCCTGCTGATGTGCTGCAGCAGCCTCTGCCTCCTTGCTGGAAGGTGAGCACAGCAGAGAGGCATGCACGTAACTGCTGAATGTGCCCTGAATGCCCCATCCTTGGTCCTGGTGTCAGAAAGCAGCCATATGAATAAGCATCCCCCTTGGCTTGCCCAGGCTATCTGCATCCGTGCAAGCCTTGCTTGAAAGAGGACGTGTGAAGGAAGCTAACTTCCCTCCTGGAAACTTGCATTTCTCCTGGCCAACTGGTAGCAATAATGCAGCATAACATCACTAGCCTGTTGTATCAAGAAAAAAAATCTTGCTGCGTAATGTAGTTCATAAGGTAAAAATTTTCCACTCCCCTGACAGCCTGCGTGCTGGAGCTGGGCTGCAAAATGGATTTAGCTGGTGCCCATCGCCTGTGACAGAGCACTTCTACCTCAGAGCCAAGGCTTGCACAAAGAGGGTATTATCTTTTGGAGAGCAGCCCTGGGGATTACTACATGCCTCTAAACAAATCTCATCTGGATACTGCAAACAGACTTGTAAGTCTGTGGTTTCTCTCCATAACTAGTCCTGAGCAGCCCTTTATCTGTGCTTAAAACATGGAAAGAAAATGGCTTAAATCCTCATTCCCCATCCAAAGCACTGCTCTGGGTGTTTATCTTGATCTCAAAGTCTAAGTTATGTTTCAACCGCATCTTATCCAGCGAAGATAAGAGCCCAATTCTGGGCCGGGAACCTCTTGACTAATCCTGATCCTTCTTCACTGAAACCCTTCCAGATCCTTGACGCTGGTGTACGAGCAGTCCGGGAAGTTCCAGGGTGTGCCCACCTATCGCTTCGTGGCACCAAAAACTCTCTTTGCCAATGGCACGGACTATCCACCCAACGAAGGTTTCTGCCCCTGCATGCAGTCCGGCATCCAGAACGTCAGTTCCTGTAGGATGAGTAAGTCCTTTCCTCCCCAGACTCCCCCTGATGTACCAACATTAAACTGTAGGGATGTGAACAAGCTTGGGTGTCTGGCAAATCAGCTCTGTTATCTGCCAGTGTGCTAAAAAATACTGTCAGGGTCTGCCTGCATGGCATTC
>NW_010325467.1:308-12777 GCF_000700745.2 Antrostomus carolinensis | reverse complement strand
GAAAGAGGGAAAATCCTTGTGCCTGAAGTCCCCTTGTTCCATGGCCCCGTGACAGCCTGGTGTTTGTGGGAATGCCCAACGATACGATGGGAATGTTATGTCCCCATGGGGAGAGAGCAGGCAGAGGAGCCAGGATAGGAAGAGGCAGACAATGTAACTGCCAAATTAAATGTTAACTTTGGATACTGAGTGTAGGTTACGCAGGAGAGAATTCAGACTTGATGTCCTAACCATGTCTGGGTACAACGAGTTACCGTGGCATTGCCTGGAGCATGAGGGGAGAGGGTGGCTTAAACGCTGGGTCTTAACCCTCCCAGAGCAGTAGAATAAGCTACAGGGAGGGAGGGAGGGGAAGGAACTTTCTGGTTGGGAAGAGAAAAGAATAAAAGTCTGTTCAGAACAAGTGCTGCAGTGGCTTAAAAACCTCAACAAAAAGTCTCAGATGGGTTTGGATGAGCTTAAGGTGTCTTTGTTCTCATCCAGATGCCCCGATGTTCCTTTCCCATCCCCACTTCTACAATGCTGACCCATCCCTGGTCGACGCCGTTGAAGGCCTCCACCCCAGTGAGGACCAGCACGCGCTCTTTCTCGACGTGCACCCGGTGAGTGAGCCTGGGGGGGTCCTCACCCAGTGCAGGGGTCTCGCTTCACCTCAGGGATCCAGCTTGGGCTGAGGTGGGGAGCTGCCACCGGTTGCGTGGTGGCCTTGCTCTGCTCTCGTGGCAATGATCTGAGCAGGTTCCATAGTGCAAAGACTGGCAAGGACACGTGCAGATAAAAATGTCAAAGCCATAAACTAATTGAATAATTAGCCTAGCTTCTAGAGAATTGCAGAACTAATTATAAGCATAATTGTTTCGATAAGCACAGTGAAGTTCTTTCCACTGACTCAGGTCCATGACACCAGGAGGTGTATCTAGCGGCAGCCCAGTTACGCCCCAGATCTGCAAACATGTACTGCCGTGACCAGCAAAGTCTGAAGACCACGCTGTGTCTGACACTGTTGCCATTTGAGCTGGCTTCTTCTACTCTCTCAACTTGCTTATCTGGCTGCTTCTGCACTGGGCTGTTGCAGCGTTACGCTTCGTGCGTATCTGTAGCTAAGGGTGAAGGCACCGCTCCCATACCAATGGGTTGGGTTGTTCTAAGCCATCATTGTCCCAACTGCTGATAGGGAGGGGACTTTAGGATCTTTCACCCACAGCCTGTGTTGCATGTGGTCAGATCTTCCAAACGTTCAGTGGTGTTTCCTCAAGCAAGAAGCCAATCCCCCTTTGGGGGTAAGGTAAGCTATGCTTCTTATCTAGGCATTGGGTTCTCTCTGCTTTTCTTATCACAGTTACAGAAATCTAATTAAGTTTATTACAGTATCAAACATCTGCTGATAACAGTACAATTAACTATATTCTTATCTGGCTGCAGTCTGCTGAGTACAAACAGGGGCAATGCAACAAAAACTCTGTGCCCTTAAAAATATGTTGCATAACTGCAGTGTCATGAGAAACCAATGCCTTAATGGGTGATAACAAGACCAGCTTTGGAGTGTGGTGTTTTCATGGTCTTCAGGTGTTGCTGGACAGTGGCTGTCGGTTCCTAGTTATGAGAAATGTTTTGTCCTTTGCTGCATGCATGAGTCTTTCACACGGATGTGTTTCCATCCTGCTGCTGGTAGGATGAACACCAGAAGAGGCTCACCAGGCTTCCAAAACCACTGAAGTTGCTATTAAAACACCCTGCCTAGGGAGTCACTTACAGGCTGCATATGCTGTAGTTGGAACGTGTCTAGGTTTGGTCACACAACACTTCCCTGGTTCCTGCTGTCTGTCTGCTGAATGTGTGTTGCCTTCTTCTGCAGCAGCCATGTCTGTTCAGGTCTTTGTGCCTTGAGACCACATCAAGGGAGGTGCTCCCTTCTGAATGCTGCTGTCTGCAACAGTCTCACTGGCTGATGAGCATTCAAGTGAAGGGGACAGCCTGCAAACTGCCATGGGGACAGTGCTTTCCCTCCATGAGCAGTGAGCCCCAGAGCCTGGGGACTGGTGCCTGTGCTTTGGTGGAAACCCCAGCCATGCTCCTGGTATTGTGTGTGGTGACCACAGTGCATGTCTGGATGATCCAGTCCATCGCTGTGGAAGGTGGCACCCAGAGAAGCTATGATGGAAAATGAAGGGCTGCTCTTCTGCAAAGCTCTCCAAACAAATGTTGGCTGTACTCATGGACTGGTTGGTCTCTTCCTTTGCAGATGACAGGCATCCCCATGAATTGCTCTATCAAGCTCCAGCTGAATCTGTACATAAAGCAGGTACCTGGTATAATGTAAGTAGTCACCTTTTGGAAATGGCTGTCTCCCTTTCTCATGCAGAAAGTGCTGCTGGCGCTGGGGTTTACTCTCCCCAGAGATGAAGTAGCTTTAACATTAACAGTTGTCACAGTGCAGCAGCCAGCTGGCTCATGTGGTGAAATGTCAGCTATTCCAGTGACCTCAAAGTGCCATCCTAAACAGGCAGCCACACGCTGCGATGCTGTGCTCGGCTCCTGCAGCCTTTCTGCACCTGAGCAGGCAGCTGATGAAGGGATTGCTCCTCCTGGGGAGGCACAGGGGTGGTTCACCTGCACAGAAGGTGTTACATCCAACATGGAGAGGCAAAACGCTCTGCCTACAGGGTTGACAGTTGAGGGCTGTGTCCAAAAAGACACTTTCAGCTCTGTGAAAGCAAACAGAAGGGCTCTGTGACAAAGTTGTGTGGTGCCAGATATTAAATAACCACAAGAGTGGGAGCGTGCAGTGCTGCTATGGCTCCAGGGCAGGCACCAGCAGACAGCCCTGATGCTGTGAACTTGGCTGCAGCACCCTGTAGCACCACACAGGTGTCTGAGACATCTTGGAGCTGCATGAAGTTTAGTGTCCCTGTTCACTGAGTTCTTGTACCTGGCGCCCAGATTTGGGGTGACACTCACTGCTGCTGTCAGGCAGTTAAGCACAAATGGAAGCATAAGTTCTGCTCTTGCGTGAAATGTCCAAGTGGGACCTGGTCCCTCAAGGGGGGAGCAGCTCTCTGAGGGAACAGAAATTGCTACCTCCTTGCACTGGTTTTCTGGCCACTATCAGTCTGTTAGAGTCTGTTAGATTCTGTCAGAGATGTCCTTTTAGAAGAATTGTGACACTGGTTGTGGCCTGGTCAAACAAATCAAATCAAACAGAAATCTAAGTTTGTATTTATTTTTTTTATTTTTTATTTTTTTCCCTCCCTTCCCCTAGTCAAACAGGGAAGGTTAAGCCAGTGGTCCTGCCGCTGCTGTGGTTTGCAGAGGTGAGCTGCCTTCCTTGACCTGATTCTGCAGAGCCTTTCCTGCGGGAGGGGGGGAAACTGCTTCCCCATCGCCCAGGGCTGGGGAAACTCCACTTTGAATAAAGCTTTAAGCTTGCCACACTAATTAAACACCAACAGAAGGCTTTGCAATACTCGGCTATGTCATTAATCCCTCTGAGCTGAACAAACCCTGCACTATACTTGGTAAACCTCTGGCTCTGTCCTAGATGTGGGGTTAAATAGGGCCCAGAACAGGGCTGCCAGCATCCTTGTGCTCATGTGGGCCAGGGAACACAGTCTCCAGCTGTCTGCATGTCCAGCTGACTCTTAACTATTTACTAAAAGCTTCTAACCTAACTGAATCTTGCATAAGTTCCCTAATCTGTGGTGGGAAAGGAGTTGCATAGCTGGTCTGTCTCAGCCCTGGGTGGGAGGGAAATGCTACTGACAACTTTGCTTTTTTGAGTTGGTTCCATTGAAGGCTCAGTCCTAAACCAGTTTTACACCAACCTGGTGCTGATCCCATCGCTGCTGGACTACCTGCAGTATGTCCTCCTTGGGCTGGGTGTCCTGCTCATTATCTCAGCAGCTGTACTCATGGTAACGCATCAGGTAAGAACTTGCAGATGTCTAATGGGAAAAGCTGTTAGTCAAATCAGACTTAATCAGATGATGTAGATTGGGCTGACAATCTAACTCTCCTGAGGAAGCACTGGCTGATGCCACAAACTGTGTCCTAATGGTGCCAGGTGCCAGCACATAGCAGCAGGACTTCCTCAGCTATCTAGAAATAGGGCTGCAAAGAGAGAACATAACAGCATTTCTGGCCATCTCAGTGTACAACTGTGATGGAAGTGGGTTCCTGTAGGAGGAGGCATTTCTCAGCTCATCCAGCTAATGAAAGAGCAAGCCTAGCTCATCAGCCCAGCCTCCATGGAAAGCAGCAGGTCTGTGCCATTGCACAAATCTGTGCATCTCTGCGGGGTCCCAACAGTTTTCTAATCTGAACAGAGTCTACTCGAGGGGATGTAGCTACTCAAGTGCAGCTTGTTCACAAATGAAATGCAGGCACTGTGTTCTTGCAGAAGGGGCACAGACACTGTGGCTGCTTCTCAACCCAAACCAGATGCTCCTTTTCCCTTATTTTCTTACTTATTTTCCTGCAAACTACTCCAAATAGCTCTGGAAGTTAAACCCTTTGTGGGTCTGAGCTTACTGAGAAGAAAAGACCTTTGAAGCCTGCAGGGAGCTGGCAGCTGGGTAGAAGTTGGCCCACGATGGGCAGGGCAGTGAGGGTGCCTGGCTGGCACACGAGTCTGCTCTGAGCTGTAAGGACAGACTATAAACCAGCTGAAACTCTTGATGGAAATCTATGGCTCCAGCTCCAAAACATTCATCTGATAGCACTAAGCTCTCCAAAGCTTTAGCTCTTGAAGTAGAGATCTAGCTCCCTCACCTGTATCAAAGTAAGCTTATTTAGTTTTACACTATACTCAAATGGCTTGAGCTGGCTCTAAAGCTACAGAAGTGAAGAGGCTACTTGTGGGGATAAAAAAGCAAAGCTCAGGATGAGAGGAGGCTTTGGTGAGAGCACCTGCGAGGGGCTGCTTTTGCTCAACCTCCTGTAACTACCGTCAGTGAAACGCTAATACAAACCCACTTTAAATAGCACCAGGGTTCTCAGAGTATCACGTAATTGGATTTTAACCAAGCCTACAACTGCTTAATTGACTTAAACACATGATCCCCAATCCCCTTGTTCCTCTATGTGCTTCTCTGCAGGGTGGGAGCGATGCTAGGGCTGAGGGCTCAGCATTAAACCCTTGCTGTGCTCCTGAGGTGGTTGGGCATTGTGAGCTGAACCTCTCTGCTTTGGGAAATGCAAGTGGCTGCTGGCAAACAGACTTCACTCTGCTGCGTAGCACCAGCATATCTGAAAAATATCAGTATTTGCTGGGCAGCTATTTCTAAGCCCTTATGCAGCCCTGAGCTAGCATTTCCTCACCCTGCTTTGTGCTAATCTTAGTTCCTGGTATCAAAGAGCCTTAACCATGCCAGAAAGGGTCAGGAAGAAAAGCTGGATTTCAAATTCACTCAAGTCAACTGAATATCTGCTTGTGAAATAGCCCAAACCCAGGCATAAGCCAGATGCATTTTTGGGTGCTCAGCCAAAAGTGTCATGAAGAGCTAGAACTAAAAATTAACTGCAGAATGTGCCTGACTACCTGGAAAGTGATTATAAAGCCTCAATGACCTTGTAAATCTCTAAGGAAGCTATGCAACAACATGTAAAAGTCTCTGCCTAATGAATAGATAAAGAGCTTGTAAACTGGAAGACAGCAATTTGCAGCCAAGATGTGTTCCTCATTTGATTTGAAGTGTTGCTGATCTAGCGGTGATTGCTTAATCATGCACAGTCCTCCCTCTGGAAGTCACAGGCGATGTCAGAGGGGACACAGAGTCGGGGCATTGCATCTTCACGTGTCTGCCAGTGTGAAGGTCTCCCTGAATCCAGCTCCTTACTGGAGTATCTTGTGTGCCTCTGGCTTCTGGAAGGAGCACTGTGCTCTAAACCTAGTCCAGATGAGGTACCATGAAACACTTAAATCATAGTCTAGTGTATAGTGGAGCCAGTTTGAAATGCATCTGTTGGACCTGCAGTTCTAAAAAATGTGTAAATATCTACAGGCATAAAACATGCCCAGATGCAGCATTGTAGCTGTCCTCTACTTGCTAA
Source organism: Antrostomus carolinensis (assembly GCF_000700745.2). NCBI lineage: Eukaryota > Metazoa > Chordata > Aves > Caprimulgiformes > Caprimulgidae > Antrostomus > Antrostomus carolinensis. The sequence goes on along the minus strand of NW_010325467.1, from coordinate 6,729 downwards.
CATGGCCTAAAGCCTGCGTGGTGGTGCATTTAAAAGGCAAACAGACCATTTTAAAACTGGCTTGACATTGATCAAAATCTTAACTAGGACTTAGTTTAACCTAAATTTTGAAATCTTCATTAATAACTAGATTGTAGTTTAAACAGTGATTCAAAATTTTCTCCTAAAATTGGAACCCTCATAAAATTCATGTCCAAGTGCACCTTAAACTAGCCTGATTGTCTTCTAGGAAAAATGCTCTTTATTTTGGAGTAGCAATAAAAAGAACTCAAACAGTAATAAGGCCAACCAGCCCACCTCTGCCAAAAAGCTGCCTCCGCTTAAGGGGACCATGTTGCGGGAAGCCAGACTGTAGGTGGGTACCCAGTCAAGGTAACACACTCTTGTCTCATCCTAATTTGATTAAACTGCTAAAAAACAATCAAGTGAAAATATTTACTGTCCACATCTACCAGACATATGCCCTCTTGGCAAGCTTTGGTACAATTGTCATGGTTTAACCCCAGCTGGCAACTATCACCACACAGCCACTCGCTCACTCTCCATCTAGTGGGATGGGGGAGAGAATTAGAACAGTAAAAGTTAGAAAACTTGTGGGTTGATATAAAGACAGTTTAATACATAAAGCAAAAGCCATGTGCACAAGCAAAGCAAAACAAGGAATTCCCTCACCACTTCCCAGCGGCAGGCGGGTGTTCAGCCATCTCCAGGAAAGCCGGGCTCCATCATGTGTAGCAGTCACTTGGGAAGACAAACACCATCACTCTTAACATCTCCCCCATTCCTTCTTCTTCTCCCAGTGTTATGTGCTGAGCATGACATCGTATGGTCTGGAATATCCCTTTGGTCAGTTGGGGTCAGCTGTCCCACTGGTGTCCCCTCCCAATTTCTTGTCTCCTCACTGGTGGGGTGGTGTGAGAAGACTCTGTGTAAGCTCTGCTCAGCAATAACAAACACATCTCTGGATTATCAACACTGTGTTCAGCACAAATCCAAACCTAAGCCCCATACCAGCTACTGGGAAGAAAATTAACTATCCCAGCCAAAACCAGCACAATAATAACGACGTCTCATGGCTTTATTCAGGGTAATTTAGATGTTTTAATACTCAACCAGACTGCAAGCACATGCTCTTATTGTTTCTCCTGATGTACCTGATCTGCAGCCATAATAATGTCAGTAGGGATCAGGGTGAAAAGTAGGATTAGTGTGAGGAAACACTTTTCTTGCTTATTTTCTCCCCCCCAACAAGTGTTTGAGATCCAAAGGTAAGTTTTTTAAATGGGTGAAAACTCATGGGGGTAACAGAGGTAGTCAACTGGTGGGTATCACTCCCCTCCTGCATCCATGGAGCCTCGACAAAAAGGCTTTCAAGAGGGAATTTCTGATGTCTGAAATATCTGGGTTTGTATTACAGGAATACAAAATCACTGAATCGTTGAGGTTGGAAGGGACCCCTGGAAGTCATGTAGTCCTCCCCGCTGCCCAAGCAGGGTCACCTAGCACCAGTTGCCCAGGACCACATCCAGATGTCTCTTAATATCTCCAGGGATGGAGATTCCCTGACCTCTCTGGGCATCCTGTTCCAGTTTTTACCGTTTTCACAGTAAAAAAAAAAAAAAAAAAAGAAAAAAAAAGAAAAAAGAAAAAAAGAAAAAAGTGTTTGCTAATGTTCAGATGGAACCTCCTGTGTTTGAGTTTGTGTCTGTTGGCTCTTGTCCTGTCCCTGGACACCACTGAGAAGAGCCTGGCTCTGTATTTACACCTTCCCTTCAGATACTTGTACACATGGGTAAGATCCCCCTGAGCCTTCTCTTCTCGAGGTTAAACAGTCCCAGCTCTCTTGGCCTTTGTTTATATGAGGTGTTCCAGTCCCTTAATTGTTTTAGTGGCCCTTTGCTGGACTCTTTCCAGTAGCTCCATGTCTCTTGCTCCGGGAAGCCCAGATTGGACACAGTACTCCAGATGTGGCCTCACCAACGATGAGTAGAGGGGAAAGATCCCCCAGCATACAGTTAGTTTCCTTTGCTACACAGGCCTGCTGCTTGCTCACGTTCAACTTGGTGTCCACCAAGACCCTTGAGTCCTTTTCTGCTAGACTGCTTAAGAGTTGGGTGGCCCTTAGCATGTACTGGTGCATGGGGTTGTTCTTCCTCAGGTACAAGACTTTGCACATCCTCTTGTTGAATCTCATGAGGTTCCTGCCAGCCCATTTCCCCAGCCTGTTGAGGTCCCTCTGGAGAGCAACATAACCTCCTGGTGTATCAGCCACTGCTCCCAGTTTTGTGTCATCAGCAAACTTGGCAGATCATTAATAAAGATGTTAAACAGGATTGGACCCAGTATTGACCCTGGTGGATGCTGCTAATTACTGGCCTCCAACTAGACTTCATGCCACTTGTCATGACCCTCTGGGCCTGTCTGTTCAGCCAGTTTTCAGTCCAACTCCCTGTCTGCTCATCCAGCCCATACTTGATAGCTTCTCTAACAGGTTCTTATGGGAGACAGTGTTGAAAGCCTTACTGAAGTTGAGGTAAACAATATCCATTGCTCTCCCCTCATCTACCGAGCCTGTGGTTTCATCATAGAAGTTTATCAGGTTGGTCAAGCATGATTTCGCCTTGGTGAAGCCATGCTGACTACTCCTGAGGACTTTCTTGTCCTTCATGTGCCTGGACATGGTTCCTAGGATTAGCTGCTCCGTCACCTTCCCAAGGATTGAAGGGAGGCCGATTGTCCTGTAGTTCCCTGGGTCTTCCTTCTTGCACTTCTTCAAGATAGGAGTGACGCTTGTTTTCCTCCAGTCTTTGGGCACGTCTCCCACTTGCCAGAACTGTTCAAAGCTTATGGGGAGTGGCCTTGCTGGGATGGTGGCCAGCTCCCTCAGCACTCGTGGGCGCATCCTGTCAGGGTCTGTGGGTTTCTGTATGTCTGGGTTGCTTCAGTATTCTCTGACCTCATGCTCTTCCTGAGTGTATGTCTTCCTTGCTCCAGCCTTTCCCCTGGTCTCTGGGGTCCCCTGCCTCATTCAGCAGCAGGCCCACATGTCCCCTAGTCTTCCTTTTGTCACCTGTGTACTCATAGAAGCCCTTCTTCTTGTCTTGACTGAATTCCAGTTGGGTTTTGGCTGTCCTGTCTTCAGCCCTGCATGGTGGGACAGTGTCTCTGTATTCCTGACAGGTTACCTATCCTTGCTTCCATCTTTATGCTTCCTTTTGGCCAGAAGCTCCTTTTCATCCATACAGGCCTGATAGCATTTTTGCCTTGACTTGGGATGTTTGTTGGGGTGGGCCACTCTTAAGCTTAGAGGAGATGACCCCTGAATAGCAATCATCTTTTTTACCATGACCATCTCCCCCCACCTAAGCTCTGTAGTAATGTTTTATACTTTCCAGGTGGCCCTGGTGGTATCATTGGTGCCCATGCAGAAGAAGCAGTGGGTAACAGTCAAAAGGGTTGGATAAGCCTCACAGTCCTTCCACAACACCCCAGATCCAGGTCCCCAGCAAGCAGCAAATGTCTCTAGATGACAGGTCAGGTGGGCACCTCTGTCCCCAGCAGCAGGGAGTGACCCGCTACTGCCACGTGCTGCTTCCTCCTGGGGGTCTTGCATGATTTAGGGCCAGGGAGCTCACATGCTTTGCTTGAAAGTGTATCTGGCTTCTCTTCAACTTTGAGGGTGGTGACCCCATTTTGTAGTTGTAAGCCTTTAGGTGGAGCAGGAGTCTTTCGGTGCTAGAAGGCACCAGCTTCCACCCTTCACCTTCCCCAGAGGTTGCACTTACCATTATAGTAGGGATGGGTGCTGTGTCTACTGCAGCTGGGGTCTGTGCATCTTGAAGCTGTTGTGTCCCTGAGAAGATCCTGTCCATCTCCCTTTCATCTTCTCTGATGCTGTGCAGCCTGCTGACTTTGTCCCATAACTCCTCTGCTTGGTGACATGGCTCTTCAGGCTGCGTGTTTGGGGTGTTACAACTGTCAGTGGGCAGGAATGGAAATTGTTAGGAGAGGAGATGCAAAAATCTCCAATTTAAGAAGCCTTTGGAAAAGGGTTCTAGGCCACATGAAAGTCCAAGAGGTTTGGGGTACGTGTGTCCCAAGTGGGGATGTGGTGACATCTGCATGCAGTAAGGTCTGAGCACAGTGCCACCACCACCACCACTGAGTGCATAGCTGTAACTGCTGTCCTCTCCTCTTCAGAGAGCCACCACTGAGAAGAGCCCGTGCCACCCCACCACACAGAGCAAACCACCCTCCTCCTCCGAGACAACCCCGCTCCTGCACGACGCTGGCACGCTGAGCCAGGACGACGCCGAAGCCTGAGCCACCGGCCCTGGCACACTTCCCACCAGGACACAGCAGTGCTGGGGGCGAGACCTGCTTTGGATCCCCAGAGATCTCTGGAAGGTGAAGTCACCCTGAGAAACTCAGCGGAGACCCGTCACACCACGGCAAAGCCGTGGGACAGCACGGCTGCACCAGCACTCCCGCACCGAGGCACAGGAGGCCTCCTCCAGACACCTGGAACACCATGTTCAACAACCCTTGTCCCCAAGGAGCCGGCGTTTTCCACAGCCCCTCTCTCTCTGTGGGCATGAAGAAGGTCACTGGCTGATCTGAGAAGTTCTTTTGAAATTTAAAACCATCTACTGCTAGGAATGAAAGGCACTTTAACAGCAGCCTTTAAAATAAGTGAGGTTTGGACATGTAGCACTGATGGGATTTAGTGATCTTCTTAAAAGCCACCGTTCATCTCACGCGAATGGGGCTTGCTGTCCTGAAGTCACTTATGGTTTTATTGCCACTTAATGTGTCTGGACTACACCACAAATCAATTCTGGGTGCTGTCACTTCGGTGATGGCTCTTCCCAGGGTACCTGGAGCCTGCCTGGGGTTGCTCCAGCCTTTGCGTGTGTTGGAGAGCACGATGGTGACTTTTAAAGTGCCAATTCTCTGCCGTGACCTTGCATGCCAGTGATTTCAGTCCAGAGCCCTTTAACTGAGCCTGCTGGCTCTCTCCTTGCTTTGGGTGACTCAGATGAGCCTTGTCAAAAAAACTTGGTGGTACATCTGACCTGTCACTCAGCTCCTAACAGACGTCCCTGCTGCCTGCTCAGACATCCAGGGTCAGCTCTTCTGGCCATGCACCATTGGTGCTGGAGACCATCATGTCACCCATGCTGCCTGCACATGGGAAGGGAGTGGGCAGAAGTTTGACCCTCTCTTTGAGCATTACTAAGATACTTGTGCTTTTGAGATGGAGGAGGCTGTGTGCAATCCTAAAAGTAACAATGGGCTCAGTAGGATTTGATGAAACTACTGCAGATTTCTGAAAGGAGGTGTTGGGGGATCTGGGGCTGGGTGTTAACTGGGGGTGGGTGGGCTGGGGTCACTCTTTAGTGGGAAAGAAGCCCAAAGCCCAGGGATATTGTTGTCTAACTACCAATTAGTAGATGTCTACCACACCTGCCTTCCTTGCTTCCAACCAGGAACCAGGGTAGCCCTTGGGAATGCCAAAGGGGCCAGTGCTGGTGCCTCTGGCAAGGACAAAACAGAGTGTGGGGAGTCACTGGTCTCTCTTGGACCAGAAGACTTGTTGCACTGTGTGTGGCATGGGTACTGTCATGGTCTGGAAACAGTTGTGATTGTGTAGGACAGCCCTGTGACCTTATGGGGGGGTAAGCAACACTTGTCCTCTTACACCTCCATCCCTTTTACTGGGCAGGAGGAGCACAGGAGCTTAAACCAGCACCACCAGCAGTTTCCTGCGCTGGTGCATTCCTGACTGGCCATGTCCTGGTCCTGCAGCTGGGCTTAGGCTGTCTGACCATGGAAACAGTTGTGATACAGCCCAGGTCACAAAGAGGGAGGCTAGCTGCTCCCCAGAACGTGGTCCATAGCCTGAACTTGCCTGGATGCCCAAAGCATGTCTCGTGGGCAGGGTGGGACTAGTGCAGTCCCTTCCTGTGGCCAGTGCTGCTGACTATGTCTGTGTCTCTGGCTGGGGGGATGTTAAACGCTGCTGTAAACTCCCTCTGGCCTTGAATCCAAAATGACCAACCTGCAGAGATGGTGCCTCACAACCTGCAGCCTCAGCCGGCGGTGGCTGGAGCGGGGCAGGACAGCGGCTCCTTCTCGGGTAACTACCCCTGGGCTCACCTGCTTTAATTAATGAGGTACGGGTGCTAATTGCTGTTGTACGGGTGAAAAGAAATAAAATACCGGAATATGGGTCCTAGTGCAAGCTTTTTTTTTAAAAAAAAATGTTTGTAGGAAAATGACTGGCATGAGCTCTTTGTTTTAAGTGGAGATCTGCATGTTGTGATACTGGGGAGGGACTTTTGACAAGGGCAGGTAGTGACAGAACGAGGGGTGATGGCTTCACAGTGGAAGAGGGGAGATGGAGCTGAGATGTGAGGAA
>NW_010325467.1:0-232 GCF_000700745.2 Antrostomus carolinensis | reverse complement strand
AGAGAAGCTGTGGCTGCTCCTCCCTGGAAGTGTTCAAGGCCAGGCTGGATGAGGCTTTGAGCAACCTGGTCTCGTGGAAGGTGTCCCTGCTGATGGCACGGGGGTTGGAACTGGATGATCTTTAATGTCCATCCCACCCCAGCCCATCGATGCTCCTGTGACTCTGTGGCCCTTTGATGGGGGTGCCCGGCTGCCCCGGGGGGGGTCGGTGGAGGCCGGGGCTCGGGGGCTC
>NW_010325466.1:0-12320 GCF_000700745.2 Antrostomus carolinensis | reverse complement strand
CTGCCGGCTTCGCCCAGGCGGCCGCGGGCGTTCCTGAGGGCTCTGGGGGAGGGAGCTGGTCAGGAGCCGCCTGAGGAACCCTTGCCAGAGGTCTCCTCCGACGCTGAATGCTGTTTCTGGACCAAACACATCTCTTTTGGTTCTCCCCACACGTTAAAGTTTTTCCGTCCTCTCTGGACCCGTGGGCCTTTCCCTTGGCAGCGCAGGCAAGATGTTTTGCTGTCCTGTGTCAAAATCTGCTTTCTCCAGGCAGGCACTGCAAGCCCGTAAGTAACCATGTGTGAAGTTTAAAAAAATAACCAGTGTGAAACCTGATAAGAACGCAGCATATTTGCTTGTGGAGCCTTCAGGGCTAATGAGGTTCCCATCCCAGGATACAGCTAGTTCAGGCGTATGGCGCTCCTCATGCACCAGCCGGTGTTGATGGTCGGGTGCTGCTCTCCTAGTGAATGAAAAGCTACAGTTATTCCCATCTTAGATGAGGAAATAATATGCTGTTGTCTGTGAACTTTGTAACGTAGGTTAAAGGTATATTGACCCACTACAGAGAATGCTTTGAACTGTTTCAAGTAAGAGGACAAATTCATAAGAGGGTCATATTCTTGTTGCTCCTCCACTTGCTTACAACATCACTTCCCTGGGTGTAAGAGGATTCAGGTAACTTAGAGCTCCTGTGTTCATAGCATCAGAAACCATTTCAGCCTTTGCTCTGACATATAAGTCTTCTAACTGCAGTCATACGCTTGTACTCTTCAAACTCTCAACCTTTTTTTCCCATTATGTTTGTTTGTGGTTTACGTTATTTTCATCTGAGCTATTTCCTCACTTTGCCTTCCTGAACTTTTATCTAGATGCAAGCTTTTAATTCCGAGCATTCAGATCCTTAGGATCTCATACATTTGCTTTTTGTTTGGGTGAAAAAAATCTTAACTTTCTCTCACTACTATCTTAAATGAAGGTTTACAATTAAATTGCTAGTTCCAACAAAGTTTAATCCAGCATAGCACATTATGATTACTGGCTTGTAACATCCCTTTGAGAAAGTGGATATTAGTTGAATAGATCCTCATTATTATTTCTCTGGGGAACTGTTCAATATTTCAGACTGCTACCCACTTTTATTTGGTCACATTGTCTCATTGTTTTCTATATATTATTAGGGGAAAGCAGATACTTCAGGGATTTGCCAGTCATCTAATTGTTGAGTGTCAGGTTTCTTCAGAGCTAACAGTGGTTGAATGCCAGCAGTATCCACTTGCTTAGCTTCTAACAACTGTCAGAACATTAAGCAGGTCTTCTTTGTAAATCTTTTTTACAAAGAAACTGAATGTGGAAAATTTACTCTGCAGCCCAACTGAGGAAATGGATGACATTTCTCTTTTTTGTGTCAGGACTATTTCTTTCAATGTTATTCCTTGCTTTTCTTCATCATATTATTCCTGTTTTAAAATCCTCTCCAAATTAACTGATTGCCATCTAGTTTTCCACAGTTTTGTATGAATGTCATATAAAACACTTGATTATTTTTGAGCTGCAGTGCCTAACCCAGCATCCTGAATTAGAAATCAAAACTCATTAGTTCAGTGCTGAGGTACCTTATCCAATGCCTGTAAAGATATGTTCCTAGGTTCTCTGAGACAGTCTTGTATCAAAAATGCCATAGCTGAAGAATGTAAAAGTGCTGAATCAATGTTAACTCATTCTGCTGGTTCAGAAACAACCAGACATATATACACAAATGAAGTTAAGTTTTTCCAACAGCCTTTGTATATAAATCAGTTATTATTGTCTGCATCATTTTAATATTAGGTCAAATAAGGTATCATTTGTCTTTCTGCAGTCAATGTAAACACAGAATAATCACAATATTCTTTCTATATCTACTCAAAAGAGATGGCCTGTGTTGTCTTGTCTAATCCAGAACAAATTTGTATTGTCAAGTGAACATGAAGTCATGGATTTAAACACTGATATCAGTGTAGACTTGGGACACTCTCACATCTAACCCATAAGACACATTAAGCACTCAGAAATGTCTGAAAATGTCATTCCTTTTTCTTGGACAATACAGCTTCGATTTATCCTAGTTTAAACACTACCTTGGACTAGGAAGGAATCTTGACTGGTTTCTCCAGACCTTCTGTATAGTCAGTAGAGTAAGACAGGCAGAAGGCAAATCACATCTCAGGAGGCCTGAATCATTCTCTGGAGATGCTCTTCTGCTTTCCAAAACTGTAGAGAAATTACAAGGTATATGTAACTTTGTCCCCTTTATTTAAGTACTTAGAGTTAAATGGGATTATTTCAGGCCCTGAAGTCTGACTAAAGCCTGCTTCTTGTGAGTTCCCATGTGCTTTTATGTAGCTGCCTACTCTGGAAAATAATCACTTAAAATTGAAGAGTGTCCCTAGATTATTATTTAAGAAATACCTACAATTTTCCTCCAATAATTATTTAGCCTTTTAATGTTCTATATATACATAATTGTCAAACTAAAAACTTGCCAAAAATTCACTTGCAGGCAGGATTTATGTTAATGATGTTGTAACACCATGTTGAAGTGTACATGAAAATTTCTTCTAGTATTTATATATGTACAGTACCTCTACAAACCACACTCATTTAATTTCCTTTGAAGACATATATATAATTTTGTAAGTCTCTGTGTAGTTAACTTACCTATTAAACCAATGTGCTATTTATGGAATAATACAGCACATTCTCTAGCAATATGTGGTCATGTAAAAAAAGACCCTATCACACAGACACAGGAGGAGATAGAGTAAGGTTGCTATGGGAACCTTAGCCCTAAATGGTCTGGCTTTTGTTGGCTTAAAATCTCAAACATTGCATTGCATTAATTATGTTTTTGTTGTGGTTCTTTGCACTGAGTACAAAATTTGTTGGATTTCTGTTTCAGTCTTACATGTATTTTAAACATTTTTAAAAACAAAACGACATGTCTTAGCTAATACAAGAAGAGAAGGAAGTGTTTTATTACCAAACTGAATTGTGGCACTGAAGAAAATATATTCAAGAATTAGGGACAAGATTTTCTTTTTATTCATCTAGCTAAATTTCAGCTATCAGTATCCTCAGTTACTGAATACAGATCATGGATCCCAACAAATTAATATAGCAGAGGCAGCAGTAGGAGGGAGCCACAACAAAAGGCAGGAATAGGGTGGCAATTGTGGGAGAAAAGGGTTGGAGAAATCTCTGTTGGGAGCATGGTTGGGCTTTTAGTACTGAGAAAGTATGTGGAAAGAAGCTGAAAACAGAAACTGAATGAAAGGAAAGAGCGAGGGAGAAAGATTTTAAGGAAGACTGAGGGAAGGGAAGAACTTGAGCAATGACAGACAAGAAGCTGAAGGGATTGCGTTTAGTTCAGGAGCCACAGGGACAAGAGAGCCAGAAGTGGATAGAGACTCTGAAAACAAGGTTGAGTCTGTCTGGGGAGGAGAAGATGGTAGCTGACTTGTTGCTATTAAATGAACTGATGAGGACAGTAACAGAACTCAAAATACCCTCAAATTATGAAAATATTGTTAATCAGATCCTATAAATTAGAAAACACAAACCCACTGTAATATTGATAGCATATATGTTGTCTAAGGCCTCTTCAAATCTTCTGCTATATGAAAGCAACAAAACTTAATGCAGCAAGAAAGGGAACATTCTACAGCACTGAATTTCTTCCCAATATATTTCAACCGTCATTTGATGATTTTCCTCTTGGAAACCTACTTATGAGTAATGGATAAGATTTAATTTTTGTTTCTTGAAGTTATATTATCTATTCGTAAGAAGATTGTATTTCATTTGCTGCATTTTCCATAGAATGATTACAATCTTTATTCATCCTTATGGGTGGTTCAGAGTCTGGAATTTTTACGATGAAAACTGATACAGCACTTTATAACTCTTCTATGCTGAAAAACAATACATTTAGCTTCTATACTACAAGGCAGCAAATAGGACAGACACGAATAATAGGTCAGCCCCACTTTAAATATCCTCATATGGTAACCGTAATTTAAACAGTCTGCTAAAATTTCACATTGTTTTAGCAACCATAAATCTGCAGTCAAAGTACATATATCTTCAAACTGACAGAAAACAGTGCTTGTGATCTAGGTACCTTTTATAGAAATTACAGAATTTGATAAAGTAAGCAAATTTAATCACAAGTTACAGGGTTTTCTCAAAAAGAAATAGAGATTAATGTTTTCACAATACTAAAAGGAGCAGTATCCTTCTTCTGAGCACTAAACAGTCTGAACAGTATGCTTAGATATGCTCACAATATGCTTCCAAACTGTAAGCTGTGGACCTCATGCTGCCAGAAAAGACAAGTAAGTACCAAAGTAACTCTTGAGAATTTTTAGCAGAAAAAGCAGTAAAATACCAAAACCAGTCTAATCCACTCCTGTAAAAATCTGCAGGCCAGTGACGTACCAGTTATGCTGATAGTAGTTAACATCTCCTTAGCTTTGGACAAAAATCAACAGCGATACTAGTGACATATTTATGTGACATGAGTGTGTCACATGTGGCTCCAAAGATTTCTGACGGGACTCAGTCAGAGTGGTAGCAGCTATTCCCTGACCCTGTTGTCTCCCAGCCTGTTGGCCTCCTACTTTTAACAGATACATGTGACCTGATGGTACCCATTAGGAATAATACACCAATGGCAACCAGATTCATCTCATTTTTATACACGCAGCTAATGATAAGGACGATAAATGCCTGGAATGAATCAAAGACAGGTACATACTGACTGACACTGTCATTTATCAAAGAGCATAAAGACCTGGAGAATCTTTAAAGTTAGAAGAAATGCTTGTCATAGGCCACTTCATAAACTGGGACAGCTTGTTAGCAAATACTTCAGAACTCACAAATCACTATGAGTTAGAACATCCCCTCCTGCTGAGATGTCATTATACAATATAACTGTGAGCACATGAGACAACTCCCATTTTTTTAACCTCTCCTGTCTCAGGGCTCTTATTGCTTACACCAATCAGAGTTCTCTACTGGACTCCATCAGGGCCAAGGCTCTACTCCATGAATATTTCTTACCTGTTCTTTCATACGGATTATACAGGAACTAGTTTGGTTATCCATACAGTGCGGGAGAAAATTTAATCTTGCCCTGAGCCTTCCAAACACACATTTCTCTATTTGACAATTACTGTATGTATAACTCAGTGTTTCATGTGGACCAGTGCTGCCAGGATGTACCTCCATTAAAGAATGTAAATAACACCTTCAAAAATAGCAGTGGACATCCACATCCTTCTAACAGAGGAAATAATGTCTCAGAATGATATTCCTCATCTTGTGGAAAAGAGGAAAGACTGAGAGGAGCAACGAACTCTGGACTTCTACACAGATATGAAGGTTTTCTTACGTATCTCTGGGACTTTTATTCCAGGCTCCTGAGAGTCACTGGAAAGCTCTGATGTCACACGACAGCTTTGTCCATCTCCATTGGAATAGCTGGCATGCAGGATCAATAGGGAGAGAATGCAGGTGATACTGACTCTAGTAAGGCATTAGCCACTGTCCTGTCTGACTTCCTAAAACTGAATCAGGAAATAGGCTGAAAAAATGCACTCTCAGTGTTTCACTGGCAGCGTGAGAGGGGCCTTTGATTCTACACAGGTTTATCCTGGCTGTAATTATCTCCATTGGAATAGCTGGCATGCAGGATCAATAGGGAGAGAATGCAGGTGATACTGACTCTAGTAAGGCATTAGCCACTGTCCTGTCTGACTTCCTAAAACTGAATCAGGAAATAGGCTGAAAAAATGCACTCTCAGTGTTTCACTGGCAGGGTGAGAGGGGCCTTTGATTCTACGCAGGTTTATCCTGGCTGTAATTCTACTATTATTTTCACTGCCAGAACACAAGTGTTACAGACACCTAACAGGTGGTTAGGTGATGGACAGGATTAGAGCTCAAAGAGATCTGGATAAATTAAGAGAAATTATCTAAACCAGCAAGATGATATGCAATGAAGATGAGTAGAAAATCATACACTTTAGAAGAAATCAAATGACCTAATCCAAAATGAGATATGGCTGGCTAGGGAACAACAGTGCAGAAAAGGATCTGGGATTTATATTGGATTATAAATTGACCATGATCTAACTGTGATTTTGTTGAAAAATATTTTAGAATATATTAAAGGGAATTGCAGCATGTCAGAAGAAGAAGACAGTCATTCTGCTTTATTCAGCTTTGGAGAGACCTACATTAGTACTGCATCCTGTTTTGAATGCCCCACTTTAACATACAGACAAGTTAAAGAGACTCCAGAGAGATTAAAAATAATAAATGAAGGAAGAATGAAGGAACTGTAGAAGAGAAAAGATTGAGAAACACAACAGCAATCTCCCAGTACAGAAAAGTTACGCAGAAGAGAACAGTGAACTCTAATTGCAGAAGAAACCTATTTGTAGAGAAGATTATTTAGGTTAATATGGAAAAAAAACCCCCACCTTTCTAATTCACTATGTGTGGAGATTGAAGATCAGTCTTAAACCGAGATTTTTAAGGGCATAAGCCAGTGACATTTTAAGTTTTTACAACTTAACTCTATGCAGAAGGACAAATGAAATTATCCCTTTACATCTTTCAAATCCTGTATTGTGTGGAGTCTGTTCTCTGCAGCACTGTTATTCCTACGTATGCTTTTCCTGTTTCCACTTCACAGATGAGACCGAGTACACTACTGTACTTAACCACTCATGTACACAGACAGAAGCACATCCATCATCATAGTCCAGATCTCTAATCCCCTTTGTACACTGAGAAAGATTTCAGAGTTGCTTCTGGTTAGAAGGGGAATTTGTAAGAAACGAACTCGGTGTCTTAGCCAGCAGCATGAGCAGTAGGGGAGTACGTCATGCACGCTGACTGTAGATAGGATGTAGTGATTCTTTGCCCTCTGTTTTCATTATGATTATGATACAGCCCCTTGCACACAAACCCGACCTCTTTCTTTGCTTTCGTATGTATTTTTGCTCGTATGTGTATGGGTCAGTATTTGCCATTTTATGTGCCCTTGCAGTAGTTTATTTTTATAAACACGATTTGGATGTATAAAAGTTTCCTACAGAAAACACGTAATAACTTTTGCTAAAAGATTTCCTTAATTGCTCTGAAAGCTAAGTATTCTTAAAGCTTCAGACAAACAGGCATCTAATGAAATGGACAGGCGAGGCAAGGTGATTCTCCTCTGAGATGTGTGACCCCTCTGGAATTACAGTTAGGTATTTTCTGTTTATTATATGCACTTCAGACATCCCTACTAATATAAAGATCTTGAGGCTAATGATTATTGACAAAGTATCTCCAAGGATTTCAGCTACAAAAATGAGTTTCATATTCTGATGGGTGTGAGACCAAAGACCATCTGCAAGTTCTGTTAGCTGGCAGTTAAGAACACATATTTCTTTCCATGTGTTATTGTGAGAGTGACTTCTGTCTAACAATACAAAAAAAAGTCTCAATATCTATCAATCAAATGTGTTTAAAAATACTTTAGAAGTTGACCTAGGCATATTTCCCATTGATTTGAAAAGCAAGAGATTAGAGACAGGGTGTGACCCTGTGCATATATGCATAGTAAGTTTTGTATGCTGGATGTTTTTGGATGCCTGATGTGCTCTAAGTAACAGTCTGAGTCTTGCTGTGCTTTTATTTTCTTTTTATTGTGGTAAAATATAATATTATTTTATTTTCTTGATTGCATAGTCTTTAATTTTAATATTTTGTGCTGTAGATGCATTCATTATATTCTTTTTGTTAATAAAGACTATTGTGATTATGCCATACTATTTATGTTAACAAATGCAACATTTTATATTTTTCCTCCTTTAAATCAGTTAGAACTTCTGCTCTTATTAGTAAAATGATGAAAGATGCTCAAAGACAAACAACTTTGATGCTCAAAGACAAACAACAAATTTGTACTGCTGCCTAATCATAAAGCTTGGATTGCAATCAATAAATGTATTCATCAGTCTGTATGCAAAAACATATTCCATTAGCATATCACCATAAAAATATTAGATAAAATGTTTATTTCAGATTAACAACAGAGTTGCATCAGGAAACTTAGAGCAAATATGATAAAGTGCATCAAAATATACTGAAATACCTTTTATACAGATATTTTGATAGCCACTGGGAAGTATATTCTAAGTATCTCAGATCTGACACATTCTCGAGCCTTTTATGTGCTCCTCTTTTAACACTTACAAAACTATCTACAGTTTTGCTTTGGTTTAGTTAAAGGTCAGTCTGTGCCTCAAAATGTGTCATAAAATAATTAGCCAATGTACATTATTAAGGAATAATTAAAAGTATAGAAGATTATCCCAGATTTTCCAGATGGAATATTTTATATTTGATTTGTAATTGCTCATTTCTTCTTCGGTGTGATTCCATGCATACATTTCAAATCATTCTCTTTTTATAAAGTTTTACTTTTTCTCCCAACCATAATTAGAATTCTTCTGTGTAGGAGAGGTTACTGATGTAATGGTTCTTGGCTGTGCACTATGTTCTGTCATTTTTTTTTCTTCTAGAAAAAAATGGCTTTCCAGGTGTAGTCCAGAACCTGCAAAAATAAATGTTTATTTCCAAAAGTAGTATCTAATGTTGTGTGTCGCTAACGATGCTGACACATCTCTCAATCATTCTTTTATATCTGTAAATCTCACTTTGATGCTTAACGTGTCATAATCTTTTCAGCCCAAGACATTTGCTTGATCTTGCTGTCCAACAAGAGAACTTGAAGATTTAAAGCAAAACTGTTTGTCTTTGCATGGTTATAATGCAGTAATGACTAAGACAGTGCAGCAGATATTTAAGCAACAGCTACAGCAATGAATAATGGGATTTATATTTTCAAAATGTTTATGACAGTAGCAGGAAACCTAATAGGTATTTGTTTATTATGGTTATTCTCCAACAACTCAATATTGCATCTTGAGGTTGGCTCATCAGGGAGGTTGTGGAGTCTCCTTCTCTGGAGACATTCAAAACCTGCTTGGACGCCTTCCTTGTGTAATTTTGTTTAGGTTCCTGCTCCAGCAGGGGGATTGGACTAGATGATCTTTCAAGGTCCCTTCCAGTCCCTGACATTCTGTGATTCTGTGAATTAAGAAAACATTTTAGACAAAGTCCTGATGATCTTAACCAGACCATAGTTATTTACAACCTACTGGACAAACTCTCTTTGATATCAGAATTTAACAAAAAATGTTTCCACATCCAGACGTATCATTACAAGTCCTGACACATAGACGAATGGTACTCTTCCATTGGGGAACGTTCTTGAAGAGTTAACTACAGTATGTGAGCTATCCTGGAATAATATGGGGTTAAAAAACCCCTAAAATTAAAACACTAGCTTTAATAGCAAAAACAATATATAGCAAGCACAAGAAATAAGTCTGATTTTGCTTTAAAAATGCACAGAGAAAAAACAGGCATCAGGTCATGAGGACAGCAAGAGACCTGTTTTTTTTTTTTAACAAAGGACACAGATTGTGCATTATTAATACATTCAAGGAAGAGTTCTAAGAACACTGAAAAACAGTGAAAAATAATTCACCCCATAACTGTTATTTTCTAAAAGGTCAGACTGCTAAAAAGCATTGATTTATAGTCTGTAGAATGGGTTCAGGGGTTGTAAATAACACAAAATTATTCAAGGTGCCTATAAATTCCCTTAAATTTCTATATGGAATTTATGTAGCAGTAAAGAAAATTAAGTAATGTACACTACCACAACTACAGAAGCTGCAAAACTGCAATCCCAATTCCATTTTATTCCTTAAGTAAGGAAGTAGTGTTTCTGTGGAGTAACCACCCCCATTTTGTGGGCTAACCTTAAAAAACATAGAGGAAACAACATGTAATTGGAAAAAGCCAGAAATGAAAATAAAAAAGATGTACTTTTTCCATTATTTCAGTACTGAATCATCTAAGCCACATTCATTAATAACAATTTTTTCATTGTGGGAAGAGAAGGAAAAATCGGATTTCTAAGGTGAAACAAAAATTCTTCATCATTGCCTAATAAAGTACTCAGCTTTTTACTCTGTGCAGTGCTGTGCCAACAAAGCTGTGAACATGCAAATGTTTGTAAATTCAGGATCTTAGGTTGTTTCCTGTGTTTGTCAATTACCCACAGTGGGACTAGTCAACTTCTAGTGGCTGCTAAAGGCCAGAAAGTAATGATCTGATGGATTTCATCCCTGGGCTCTTACTCTGTGATTACAATTAACACTTTGGTTGAGAATAGAAAGAAAACTCAGTAAATTTTGTATGATTTCCCCCAGTAGGAAGGGGAATGCTAATTTTCTTTTTCTGATTGATTACTCAGTTACTTCTTATATATGGAGAAAATCCTCTGGTTCTAAGCAAAGTTAAGAGGATGCTGAAAACATTTTGTAAGACTTTAGTGCCATCAGTATTGCATTCCCTCAGAAATACTTCTGAAATGAAAAAAAAACACTCTAAGGCTGAGAATGGACTACTAATAAAAGCTTAATGAAAAACAAATGAACATGAGATTTGACTACATACTACTCTCTTGCATTCTTTAAGAGCTTTAAAATAAAGGAAAAAAGAAGACTGCAGTGAGATGCAATTTTGTGGCAGCTCTTCTCCATTAAAAAACCCAGATGTTAAATTATCAATCAAAAAGTCTAAAAGCAACCATGCATCTAGATGAATATTGGTAACTTCTTCCCTTGTTATTTCTGCTTTAAAAGGCATTTTAATCTACCGTGCCTCTGTTCACTAAAAATAAGATTATGAAGCTGTATTTGATGCCTTGACTTGATCAACAAAAACACACTACTGTGTATCAAATATTAATTCAAAGAACTCATAATCTTTAGTTTAAAAAAAAAAAAATTGTGAAGAATTAGGTAGACCTGAACCAGTCTCAACTGTCAATAGGAACTTGTTCTTGTGCATTAATGCTGTAACCTCTACAGAAAACTTCTGTTTAGACAATGACCTTGAGATACAATAGGCTATTTTTTAAAAATTAGATTTAAAATTTCCTTTTTTTTAGTTTTGTTTGTATTTTAATATTAGGTTTCTATTAAACATGGTATTCTGTTCTGTACAATTAGCTTGCACCGATTTTCCCTAATTGTTTCCTGTCAATTTTATTACTAATGAAACGAGAAAATTTTGTGATCCCTTTTTCATAAAAAGTCTTTTTTCTAAGGAGATGTTGAAGATCAAGACATGTAGGTTTAACAGGACTTTGGAATTCTTTCTAATTGCTAGTTAGCTCTGGTGGTGTGACATAGCATTCGGGGAACAGTCTTGACGTGCCTTGTGTCTTCTTCCTGGCCAGCTCTCTGCTCTTCTCTGCTTCTTTTTGCCTCTTGTTTGTGTAAAAACTGAGCACTCTGACTTAAAGTATTTTTAAACACATCAGCTTATGAATAAAGTTGGTGTCAATACAGTAAATGCAGGAATGGAAACAGAAAACTTAGAAGACTTAAAGGAAAACAAAGACTTTTCCTTTATCTATAGTTTTAAATTAATTTTCATACGTACTACGTACTTGAACTTACCTAATTTAGGACTTTAGACTACAAACCTTTAAGTTCAACCATTTTTGGAAGGTCACTTTTCAGGTCCTAGTCATTTTAGAAACTAGGTGCTTCAAATTAGACATAGAAATCCCCCAATTTTGCAGTAAAAATGGGGACAGCAAAATTCCAGATTAAGGAACCTGTCCAAGAATTGGGAGTATCTAGTTTTTCCTAACTCTAGACTGCCATAATTCGCCTCCCAGTTTGTAAAGGATGTATGGTTTTGGTACTCAGGTTTCACAAGAAAGCTTTTCAATGTAAAACCTTACATGCTAGAAAAGGCCTTTTCAGTTTTAAAAGTCACACACACCTGAGGTCATGACTTGCAATTTCTGTAGAGTTGTCTTGGCAACGCTGTACATTTTGTAGAATCCAACGTTTGGATTTAAATACGCCTTGATTAGGCCACAGAAGATTTTTATGAGCGCTAAGAATTCGTAAGACCTCTGTGGCCTCTTGCCACAGCGTGAGAGGGGTGAGACCAGCGGGCCCCAGTGCTGCAGTGGCTCCCGCACTCCTGGAAGTTCATTCATTTTACGCAGCCCGATCCACCTCCTCACCGCCCCAAGGCTGCTGCCTCCGAGCTGATCAAGGGGGGAGCGGGAGAGCCCGAGGCATTACCGGGCGCAGCCCTACTGCGGCCATTTTATCGTCTAGGGGCCGGAGACGCCGGCGGCC
>NW_010325465.1:0-9378 GCF_000700745.2 Antrostomus carolinensis | reverse complement strand
TTATTATTATATTCAATATATCCCAAAACATTAAGAGCTATTTCCTTGATACACTGAGGTGGGTCAAATTTCATTAATGATATCCTTTTCTTATAAAAACACCAATTCTGCCTTACCCTCATAGTTGCTTGAATTTCTATCACAATGAAATAATACAAGTTCAGAAAATAATTTTCTCACCAAGAGCTGTGTATTTGCCCTGAATAAAGAAGTGGTCATAAAAGGCTTCAGAGAAGTCTCTTGTAATGGAAAGGTTAAAAAATCTCTATGAGAGTTTCTGAATACTCTTTCATCAGTCCATTTGCTTCCATCAGTCTCAGCTGTGGGAACTCAGTAGTTAAGGTGGCTTATTTTCACACCTTTATAAAAGTCAAAATCTAAAGCAGTAGGACCTCTGCCCTGGGGGCAGAGAGGAGGACTGGCATGTAGCAAAATAGTTGTTCTTTTCCTCTAAAAAGTGAAGTCATCAATTATTGTCTCTTCACACAGGGCCTCATTTGCTTAGTAAGTTTTAATTACTGTAACCTAAACCTTAGTTTCTTTTTTCATCCTAGCTACCTGCACTAGATAAGTTGCCTTCTAAAGTCTTTCATGTGAGTGGGCAGGACTGATTCCTTTTACAGGCTAAAAATATTTGCTCTCTTAATGCCATGGTAGGTTCCATCCATAAGAGGATTAATTAAACCATGGCTGTGAATATACAGATATCATGGTCACCAACCACTGAGCACACACACACACACACATAAGCAGCACAGTGAAATGAATTAATATCTCCAGAAAACTGTGTCACTTAATCTACCCATGAACTTCTCCATTCCGGCCCTGTTTGGCTGGCTCTGAAATAGGTGCAAGGGACTTCACCCCAGTTTTGGGTCCTTTCAGGCAGGACTGAGCCCTAGCACACAGGAGACAGCTGAGAGTGCTCCAGATCTCTTCTCCTGCCTCTACACAGACCCAGAGGATGCCAAGGGATGTCTGTCAAGGATTCCCCCAACATAGCCTACAGGAGGCTGCATCTCACTGGGCAGGATTAACCCACACTTCACCAAGGAGTATCACAGGTGACTTTACAAACCAGTTGTTGCAGAACTGAAGATGCCACTAGCTCTTCCCTGGAGGACAGGGTGTCTTTGTAACCTTGTGATTATTATTATTTTAAGTTTTCTTTTATTTCAATTATTAAATTCTTCATATCTCAACCTACCAATCTCCTTACCCTTGCTCCCCAATCCTCTCCTCTATCCCCTGGGGTGTGGAGTGAGCAAACAGCTGTGCTTGCCTGCTAGCCAAGTGCTAGCCAAGTGAAACCACCACACTGTTTCAGTATTTTGAGATTCCCTTCCCTTAAAAGGGTGAAGTGACAAAAAGTAAAGTGGGTCATAAATAGATTGTAGGACAAAATATTAAGGGATAACTTGATCTCACACTAGCTTCATTGAAATTATGCTACAGCAGATTTAGTGTCACATCTTTATTGAAATTTTTGCCTTGCTACAGAAGAAAGCATGGGCAGGGGGAGCAGGCTGTTAGTGCTTGAAGTTTACTGGATTTATTACCATAGGAGTAGGTGCTGTTTATCACCTAGATCTTCACGTAATCCTGGGGGGTTCAGCATCCAATTCCTAGGTGCCCTGAGGCTGAGGGGTATCCTGCCCTCTCTTCCCATGTCCTTCCATTTCCTGAGAAAAGCCAGCCATGCAAGGACGTCTTCAGAAACCAAGTTGAAGTATGTCTGAGCTATTCAGGAATGAGGCGCAGAGAAAAGCATAAAGTCTTAGACACCTAACTCTTCACACTTCCTATGGATGCGACTGCCCTGCCTTGGATTTAGGGACTGAAACCTACTTCTTCTGCCAGCACATCATCACAGGAATCTGGCAACTGTCGGCAGTTGAGTAGTCTCCAACCTTGCCCACAGTCAGCAGTGCTGTTGCCACTGCTACTGGCAGGTTCAGCTGTTGTCCAGACTGACAGCCAAGTGGGACACTGTACTTTTTTATATTATTGATCAGGGGCAGGAGAAGGTTGAGCACCATGGCTGCAGAGCAAGTATTCAGGGGGTATGAAGTCATGTTCAACATGATTCAGAGAAAAATAGGTACCAGCTGAGTGTCTTACCTCTCAGCTACTGCCTACTCTAGGAATGGTGCCAAGAGATAAGGGGAAGGAAAAAGGGAGGAGAGAGAAAGAGAGAGGATTTTCTCTGCTACACAAATAGCAACAGGCTTTTAATAAAGCACATTTCAAGAAGCAGCTTCCTGTCTTTAGCTCTAGGCAGAGTAAGAAGCTAACTCCAAAGCTTTCCTGTCCCTGAAGCATCACTGGCACTAGAACGTGACCATGCCTTGCCTCTCTCAGAAAATTCCTACAGCACTACTAGTCTGGCAAGACATACTGGCTCCGAGAGCTGCCTTCCAAAGCTTTGGCATGAGCAAGGGTTCCTCAGTTCTCATCAGGTCAGTGGTGAGACTGGTGATGAGACAGCAAAGAAAGCTCAGACATTTAAAAGACGAAGCTACTAGTAATGAGGCATGGGGGCCCTTAAATAGTATGAACCATTTGCATTTGATTCTCAGATGTTACTATGAAGTTTAGAATATGTCTACATGGTATGAGGATGTCTTTCAGAAGACTAAATTAACCCTCAGCTGATTGACCTTTCCTGTATCTGTTTGCTCATTGTCACCACAAAACACTGCATTCTCAACCAGTTTTCATAGGAAGTCAGTGATTAAAGTCTTCTATAATTTAGAGGTTGCTGTGTCTGTATTGCATGTTATGTGTGTTTACAGGACCAGCTGTACTATTCTAGTATCTGTATAGCACACCCCCTTCCCATTCAAAGGGCAGCATGAGTTCAGGCATCTGGCATAATATATCACCCCTTGCCTAATAGGACACTGAGCTTTTTTGGGGACCTATAAGCAAATTTTCTGCTTGATGCCAACCACATATCACCACAAGAACTGATGGTGTAGTTAGAAGGGGACACTGGTTAGGCATAATCTACCTGATTCACTCACATAACTTGCCTGGTGCTAGTCCACAGAGTTCATGTATATCTCAGAGGGCGATAAAACAAGTCTGGCTTAAGCACAGCACTTGGGAGTTTAGTGCAGTTTGCCACTGGCTCTTACTGTGTCGCCCTTGACAGTGTCCAAGACAGCTGGTGTCAAGCTAGTGCCGCTGAGCTTACCCTCAGCAGCATTGCTGGCACACTGGAGACAGCTAAGCAAACAAATTTTCTGTTAGTTTGTTTAGATTGGGAATTTATTTTCAGTTAATCAAAGACAAACTAGAGAAAAGAGAAGTTAAATTCTTGTAAAGCAATTTAGCCACCTGGATTTCAGCTCTGGATCACATCTTATGACAAGTAAAAAAGGAAGGAAACTCTGAAACATGTCTTTATCATTTTCATTGGTGCCTATACTGTTATTCTCTGTATAAGTGGTATGTTTATAGATTGCAGCTACCTGCATGAATCAAACAGACTACGCAGAGCTTTATCATGTAAGATGGCAGGACAATGTCAAAGTATTTCAGTACAGAATGCAAAAAAAGAAAATGCAAGGAAAGACTGGGAAACTCAGCAAAAAACAGGTGAGAGTAAAAGTGTATCCAGGACCATTACACAAAGAATACAATTTTTAGTTTTATAAAGTAGGTATGAGTTCTATCTTGCTTGTTCACATAAAAAAGGCAATACTCAAGTGTTAATTGTTAAAACGCTAAATAAAGAGGAAAAATTATCTTTTCATTTTCATTCACAGCTGTCACAACCATAGACCAAGTTAGCCCCTTTTGCATGGCAGCTGCCAGTAGTCATTGTGTAATTGCTTGTCCACTATGGTTTCTAAAAGTAGGATTTACTGTTTTCCAGAATGTATTTCCTGAAATGTGAGCCATGCATGTGTAACAGTTTGAAAATAGAATTTCTGTCTTGGAAATACCTGGAGTTTGATTTTTTGAGGGGTTTGTTCTACTTTTTTTAAAACAAAATGGCAATCTGTCTATATTTTTCTTAAGACACTGTGGAGGGTGAAGCTCATAAACTAAAATAGCCTGTAAAAGAGTAGTTAGAACACTAGCAGCAGATATGCATGACGGCAGGGGCGTAATTTCATCAAACTGAAGCATCTTTACAGCTCTCCATCTGACCTGTTATTTCTATAACAGCAGCAATAAGGGGAAAGGAACAGACATCTCTAGGGAATAATTCGGTTCATCTGTTTGAGTCATTTATATTTTGTCAGTGGAGTTAAGGTTTAGTTTACCCTAGAGTTAATCAGGGTCAGAGATCTCAATTTCCCAGTTTTGTGCTTCACTCTGCACAGGAAACTTTCCTCAATTTGACAAAGCAATATTTTCAAACTGAAAAATAATATTGTGCTTAAAAAATCCACCAGTAAGGTCAAAATCCCTATTCTTCCACAGACAACTTGGGCACTTGGCTATACAGTTATGAGTCCAGAGCATCACTTGGACCTCTGTGCAGACCACTGAACATGAAATGCCAGGTAAGTTCAGTGAAGCTTAACTGAGAGAAATGTGAAAAACACACTGGAAGGAGCAGATCTCAAGAAGCGCATACTCCAATATGTTCTCACGTATTCCTGTGCCTCACCCAGAGACCACTAACAGAGGTGCCTCCCGTACCTCATCTCTGATGCATATCTCCTGAGCATGCCAATGTGACATAAAAACCTGGTGAAAAGAGGCCCTCTCCAAAGCAATCACACTTCTGTACCTGGTCACAGCTGGGAGCCCTGTAAAAACAACCTTTCTCACAGTATCCTGGCAACTCTGGATGGAGGATGCTTACGTGGGAGGTAAGAGAGGCAGGAGGGGGGAGGATGTGTGGCTGTTTGAAAACATTTGTTTGAATATGTTCACTTCAAGTTCATTTCTACAAGTGACACAAACGATACAAGGACAGATTACTTTGTACGTTTTTTCCAGTGCAGCTTTGGTTTTGTATGAAGCTACTTATTTCCAGATTTTTGCCCAAGTTCATAGCATCAGAAATGACAGATAAAGTCAAAAAAGATAAATACTCCAATTCCATTCTAACACTCAAATCCCAGTTGCATTGCTTTTATCTGCTTTTATATCTGCCTGTTATTACCGAGCATTAATAGCAATGGTGAAATATTTAAAGGCTTTCTATGATGTAGCAGTAAGCAAAAGTGTTGAACACATACAATATCCTTGATAAAATTCTCAGAGGAGAGGGGCATTGGCTGCAGTTGGTGAAGCATGTGCTTATTTGTCAGATAAAATTGAATTTCACTTCTGGTTTAATCTTGTCACAGAATTCTTGCACATTAATCCATTTTTGAGAGTGTCAATTACAAAATATTCTGCTTTTGCCACCAAATTCATGTATAAACAATGACATCAGAAAATTTAAATAATTGCATATGAAAAGTAAGGTGCAATGTATAGGCCACTGCTAGTTTTAGATCTAAACTGTTGCACTGAACATTATCTGGTAGAATAAAAGAAGAGTAAATATTTCCACAAGATGAGCATATTGGAAATATGTTATGGTTTCACAGAAGTGTTTTCCTTAATCAGCAAAACAAAATTCCAGCTTTTTTAAGATCCTACATTGTAGCAATGACCAAGAGACAACACAGGGAGATGATAAACCACATAACATACTCAGTAGTGGTGAGTCTGCACCTCGAATACTGTGTTCAGTTTTGGGCCCTTCACTACAAGAAAGACATTGAGGTGCTGGAGTGTGTCCAGAGAAGGGCAACGAAGCTGGTGAAGGGTTTAGAGCACAAGCCTTATGAGGAACGGCTGAGAGAACTGGGGTTGTTCAGCCTGGAGAAAAGGAGGCTGAGGGGAGACCTTATCACTCTCTACAACTACCTGAAAGGTGAGTCTTGGTCTCTTCTCCCAAGTAACAAGTGGTAGGACAAGAGAAAAAGGCCTCAGGTTGCACCAGGGAAGGTTTAGATTGGACATTAGGAAAAATTTCTTCACCTAAAGGGTTGTGAAGCATTGGAACAGGCTGCCCAGGGAAATGGTGGAGTTGCCATCCTTGGAGGTATTTAAAAGGCATGTAGATGTGGTATGTAGGGACATCGTTTAGTGTTGGAGTTGGCAGTGTTAAGTTTACTATTGGACTCAATGATCTTAAAGGTCTTTTTGAACCTAAACGATTCTATGATCCTATAAGTGATTATGTGAACAGTGTTGAAACGTTAATAGCAACTTCCCTCTAATGGAGCACTGGAACTAGCAAGAGCACACACAACAGGATACGTGTCAGCTTTCCAATTTAGAACAAAACAGACATTATTCAATAAGGAAGGGCTACCACATATTTGCTGGGGTATGGTTTAGCTCTTTGTTCTCCTGGATTCTCTATGAGTTTTTCTTTCAGCTCAGGCTACATGTCCTGTGATACATTCTTTTGGAAGTAGCCAGTAGTGCTTATAGGAGGCAGTAAAGCATCTGAAATATCAGGGAAAGACACAGAAGAAAGGGGAGTATGATACAAGTGATTGCCAGCTTTCCTGGAATTATTGCAATAGTGTATCCAAATGGAAACACTTCAGGCTTTTCTTGGATATCCTGATTTTGAACGATCTGAAGAAAAAATCCCTAAATTTTTCATTAGAAGAAGATATTTATCTACAAAATATTGATTTCATAGAAACATAGAATCTCCCCATGTAGCCTGTTGGGCGCAGTAAAGCAAAGGACTCATTTAAGTACTTTATATTAGATTCTGAGACACACTTGTAACCTAGTTCACACACTGAAATCTAAATTCATTTACACAAAAAAATAGTGAATAATGTCTGACCCAGTGAGTAAGAAGCTCTGTGAGTATATACTAGACTCTAGCATTGATCTTCCGCCCAGAAGGAGAGATATCTCCTGAGTCTGGCATGTGCCTTGCATTTGCCTCTCCTCCCTTCAAACATGCAGAATCACAATGGCATCCACAAAGACCTGAAAATCCACTATGTGAATAAATGCCACCCAGAGCTCTCATAGACTAAGGAACATTATATAAACACTCTGTGCATAGCAGATCTATGTATAAATGGAAAAAAGTCACTCGTATATCACTCAAAATTATATAAGAAAACCAATATTGGCTCCATTCAGTATGCAATATGATCATTTTATATGCAGGAGGATTTCTTAAGATTAGTTGATGACAATCCATTCTTGAAATGCTTAGATATTTTTATCTAGAAACACTTGCATTGAAGAAATTACTAATATAAGCCCTTTTCTCTGATTTCCTCCTAGAATGAACAAAAACATGTGCCAGTTTATGCTGAGGATTGATTTTTTTTAATCCACTGTGAAGTTACATATCTGCTGTTTCAATTATTTCTGCTTTGTATGTATTCAATTTTCTTTTTTAATTTACAGTGCCAAGAGTCAGTCTGAGTCCTTCTGATTGTGCAGTTCTTTGCCTGTAAAACTGGTGCTGGAGACTGAATTATGCCCTGTGGGCAGCCCCACTGGCTCTATACAGGGCCCTAGAGTCATCTCCTGTAACCTATTTGTCTTAAAGGTTAACAGATGTGTAACAGACTGTAATGAAACAAGGGTTTGGATACCACCTCATCCACAATTCATTCGCTCTAATCCTTGTCAGCACTGCACGTAAAAAGCATGAGGAAGGAAAAATTAATTTCTTTTCCTAAATACAACAGGTTGGACCTTAATCACACACAAATAGTAAATGTAGGTAAGAAGATTCTTATATAGCCAACTGTCTGAAAAAAAAAACAAAACCAAAAAACAAACAAAAAACAAACCAAAACAAAAGTTAATGTTTTGAATATTTCTGTATTATGATGCATACTTCACTATTTTTCACGTTGTGTGTTTGGGATTGAATTTACCTCACACCACTTCAGATGTCTGACTTTTGAACTGGTCACCATGGTTTCCCTTGTCAGCACTTGAAACAAGCAATTCATCTGACCTACCTTGCATATCTGTCTGAGTGTCAGAAGGATTTGGCAGTGGAGGTGTCTCCTCTCTGTTGACTAGAAAGGCAATCTAAAACAACTTCCAGCAACCTCAGTTTTGACAGTTAGATCTCACTGCAGGTTTACTAGTCCAATATTTACTTTCTGATTTAAAATTGTTTGCGAAATACAAAAGCACATAATAAAGTAGTCGTCATCAATCTAAGTGGAAAGAATTGCTCCAGCTTTCTCTGGAAATCTTTAGAAATGAAAATGCAACTGGGACAAAATTTCTTTCCATTATGGGCTATTTTACTCTTTCCTCAATCTGTTATTACAAACTACAGCTGGAGAATAATCCTGAATTCATATTCTTCACATACAACTACATATGAATATTTTCAATGCATGTACATCATTCGTTGATTTTAAGCAATAACTATTAAGGTTCCTGTAATTTATTTCTTCCTCTCTCTTCCCCCTGCCCCCAAAAGTTAAGTAGTTTTTCTTTTTCCTGTGTATTTTTTGTCTTGCATGGGTGGAAAAGTAACTTTTTACATTATTACAGTTCCTCAAATCCAAAAGCAAATTACATTTTTAAATTTTTGCCAGTGTTAACATTGTTTTTACTCACTTTAATTGATACTAGAAATTATTGCCTACCCATAAGCTTTGCTTATGAAGAGCTTTTTCTCCTTTCAGGTGAATGTTGCCATTGGAACTCTCTTGTCACATAACTAATGAAACCCATAAACTTCTCTTCTATATGTTCCAACTTAATCCACATTGTTCTTATTTGACGCAACAAAGACTTGACTTCTCACAAATTCTCACATCACCTCACTCATACAACCAAGCCATCTGCTGCTTGTCTGGCTGGAGACCTGGGAGGCTGCCACACAATCATGCCTCTTCCAGCTGCCCTAGACTCTATCACTATGTACTGACTAAACGGACATAAACTGCCATTTTTCACACCACTGACTGATACTCCTTGCAAGTTAATCTAACTTTTCCATTTTTATTTCATACCTTCTTATTCCACAAATGGCAAGAAAAGTCACAGAAACTTTCAGAGCCCTCCTTTTTTTCCTAATTTACACTCTGATACTTCATCTATAGCTTTCTCTGTAAATTTCCTCCCACTGAGAATCAACCATTTGCAATTAGTTGGGTTTTCAGAAAACAATAACTTGTCCTAGCTTAGATGGCATAAGCACAGACTGTCACAAATGTTTTCTTTCTTACTATCACTAAGTACATTAGAACCATGCAAGAAGATTTTAGTCACTGCAATTCCACAACCATCAAACTGGCTAAATTTGGGTTTAAAATACCCTTTATGGCACTACAGGAGAAGTAGAAACAGGCATTACTATTAAAAAAATAAAAAGGAAATAGAATCATAGAATGGTTTGGATTG